>NC_034177.2:22132351-22254851 GCF_002021735.2 Oncorhynchus kisutch
CTTTAGAACCTTTGTAGGTGCATCGTTAAATCTGTTTCCTAAAACCATTGTTACTAAAATTGCACTTGAAGCCTTTCGATATTTACCAACTGCCTCAGACCACTTGTAGAAAAGCTAAGTGGGTCGTTAGATGCTTTAATGCCCTGCCGCTTCACGTTATGCCCAGAAGGGTTGTGTTCCCCTGCTCAGATATTACGTGCAACAAACAATGTTTGTTTTCATGAATCGTTTGGGATAAGTGGATAACTCACCTCCCAATTAACTCCAGCAAAACAAATGGCTTGAGAATCAATAGATTTTCTATTTGTATTAGTTTTGTACATCCAAGTGATACCCATCAATCCACAGCCTTTGTTAGGATAGTGGACTGTGGATAGAATAATGTGTTCTCATACATTTTCCTTTGAATAACTGGGACATTGCTGGATGCACTGAGGAAATGAAGGCTTGAATCAGAAACATCAGTACCTGTCTCAAGGCTATATCAGTTCTCTCAATACTCTTTATCCTTTCAGGTAGCCCATCTCATTATGTTTCGAGAAACATGAAGACATTTCACTCCATTTTAATCTAACCATTTTCACAATCATGGGATGTTAATGTTACGAAGGGTATTCAAATAAACAATGTGATCAAGATTCATGAAATGCAGTGATGCTGCAACCCCAACCCTACTGCATCAGAGCACAACCAACACCACAACAAAACCCAGAGTTCTTCCAGACTGAAAGATACAAATCGGAATATTCACAAATAGAATTAGAATACAAATGGAGAATATTAGCAAATCAAAGTTGCAATAAGCTACAGGTGAATCCCCACCCTGGGACTGGGCAAGCAAATCTCCTGACCAACTGCAACAGCGCTGTCTTTATACAACATTATAAAGTCTGCCTTACAGTAAAAACCAACAATAAATTCAAATTGTATATGAAAACCTGTTCATGTATCAATTTATCAATTGATCTTTCTACGGAGTCAGAATTGTAATCAGTAGTGATAATAGAGTAATGAGTCAAGAGGGAATGCTTCAAAGACATCAGATTATGCTGCAGCATGTTTTCCATAAGTACACTGATATTCCCACAGCAGTTATGTAATGAGTAACCTCTGTAAAATCATCATGCAGAACTTACTGTACACCCAGTGAGCCCAACAAGTATTGATTTACTTAAAAAAAAAAAATACAATAATCTCTGAGTTCAGCCAAGTTGAGTGCTGTTTATTTTTTGTAAAAGCAAGAGAATATGTAATTTTGTTTACCTTCATCCCTGAGATTGGAAGACCCCTGCACGGCATTCACTTTGTATTGGAGGGTCCTCCCGGTCCAGCAGAATGATGCAGAGAGAGCGAGAGAGGTGAAAGGGAGGGAGGAAGGAGTGTGGAGTTTTAGAGCAGCGGAGTTTCTTGATGCAGTCTGGGCACTAGCTGAATGCTAATCAGATAGTGGAGGCCTTTCCCCATGAGTGGAGGAGTGCAGAGCAGACCCCCTCCATATATATCCCTGTAACACCCACTCACAACCAGAATCCTGCCCAGTCAGCACTATCCACTGGCTGGATCAGACCATAGACCCACTGCCAGCCTGCATCTAACTCTTGAGTGACTGCTCATACTGTAACAAGGGTTGTATGTACCTGAATGGCAGGTAGAGCCAGGTATCCTACAGGAAAAGTACACTCTCTATGGGACCAAACATAATCAAATTAAGAACGGCACACTTATATTTTCAACAAAAAAATAAATTGATATTATATACTGTATTTGTTGTATCACCAACTCCAGAAACCCAGGGTCTCTGATTGCATGCAGTTCACAGCTAAATAATGTATCAATATCAACGTGACATTACACACTGGCTGCTGCAGGGTTAGGCTGGCGTCTGTCATACATTATTGCAGAGTACAGCTAGCAGCAGTCATCCTTCATATTGTATGCAATGTGGACGGGCATTCCACATCACATACCAGCACCACCACCACCACCACCATGCTAAAGAATGTATATATCAAATCAAATTCAAATTTTATTGGTCACATACACGTTAGCAGATATTATTGCGGGTTTAGCGAAATGCTTTTGAGTGCTTTTGAAGTGACAGATTGCCAAGGAATCTGTAGCCTTTCTCCGCTGCGTTGTATCAGCACAATGGACAGCGCCCTACACACGAAGGCCATTTTGGTAATGAATATAGGCTACAAGATAGACTGTTTGTAATAGGTGAATTACCCTATGTGAATGCAGCCATACACACTGCTGTCTTACCAAAATAATGCAATTTAAATGTTGAAAGTAGTAGCCTATTTGTTCATGCATGCAAACAAAAACACTGAATAGCAGTTTGGCTTAGAATACTGACAACTGCGAATGCAAACGAATGAATGTAAACAGAACAAAACAGAGGTACCAAGTAGGCCTAGAAAACAAAATATCAGATCAATAAAGGCATGACAAAATGTTTATTTTACATTAATAGTAAACAAACATGGTAAACAAAAGGTGAATGGAGATGCAAATAACCAAAACATACCCAACAGCCTACTACAGTGAGATGCAGCCATCCACAGCTGTCCTGTCAAATAAATAGACCTATAGGTCGCATGGAAATCATGAGTTGTAATACGACACCATACACGTCTGTGGATCAAATTCAACCCACATAATCAATTAAGCAATGCCAGCCTACCATAAACACATTTCCAATTCGTACAATTCCATTTATAACCACGAAAACCAGTAGGCTACCCAGAAAGTCTATTATAGTTATCTATTTCTATGGTGAAACATACTGATATGTAGCTATATGCAGGGGCATCATTTGGGTTCTTGCATTGAAATGAGCAAATTTTCCCCTAACATCGGACCGGGCTACGAATTGAAAAGTTGACAGGTCCGTTTAAAAAATATATACATTTTACTGGACGGCTAGTCAACTTTCTAGTAAACACTTCGCATACGAGGTCGGTGTCTCTTTTTGAACAAAATGAAACGGATATATATTGTAATTGACCAAAATAGTAAGGTGGCCAATAACTGGGGACCATATGCCGATAATACAGGATGTATTTCTTTGCTAAACCACATCAAAAAGCTGATAGTAGTAGTATTTCCACTGAAATGTCAAACATGCTAATTGTAACCCATTAGCTAACTTTTTTACGACACAAATAATCAAAAAACATTGATGGCTTGATCACAAAATAACATTTATATTTTTTAAATGCTGTTGAATATGCTGATAATACGGATTGTTACGTTATTTTGAATTGTGCTTACAGTTGAAGTCGGAAGTTTACATACACCTTAATCAAATATATTTAAACTCAGTTTTTCACAATTCCTGACATTTAATCATAGTAAAAATTCCCTGTTTTAGGTCAGTTAGGATCACTACTTTATTGTAAGAATGTGAAATGTCAGAATAATGGTAGAGAGAATGATTTATTTCAGCTTTTATTTATTTCATCACATTCCTAGTGGGTCAGAAGTTTACATACACTCAATTAGTATTTGTTAGCATTTCCTTTAATTGTTTAACTTGGGTCAAACATTGTGGGTAGCCTTCCACAAGCTTCCCACAATACGTTGGGTGAATTTTGTCTCATTCCTCCTGACAGAGCTGGTATAACTGAGTCAGGTTTGTAGGCCTCATTGCCACAATTGCTCTATAGCATTGAAGTCAGGGATTTGTGATGGCCACTCCAATACCTTGACTTTGTTGTCCTTAAAAACTTCTTATGGATCAAATCCCTTTGGCGGGATCGATTTGACAACATCCAGTGAAATGGCAGAGCGCCAAATTCAAATCAAATTACTATAAATATGAAACTTTCATGAAATCACACATGCAATATACCAAGTTAAAGCTACACTTGTTGTTAATCCAGCCAACGTGTCAGATTTCAAAAAGGATTTACGGTGAAAGCAAATCATGCTATTATCTGAGGACAGCACCCCATCAAACAAAGACAGACAATCATAATTCAACCTGCCAGGTGCGACACAAAACTCAGAAATAAAGATATAATTCATGCCTTACCTTTGAAGAGTTTCTTCTGATGGCACTCCAATATGTCCCATAAACATCACAAATGGTCCTTTTGTTCGATTAATTCCGTTGTTATATATCCAAAATGCCATTTATTTGGCGCTTTTGATCCAGAAAAACACCGGTTCCAACTGGCGTAACATGACTACAAAAAATCATACCTGTAATCTTTATCCAAACATTTCAAACAACTTTCATAATACAACTTTAGGTATTTTTTTATGAAAATAATCTATACAAATTTAAGACGGCATAAACTGCGTTCAATACCGGAGGAAAACAAAGTGGAGCGTGCTTTTCAGGTCACTTGCCTCTATCAAACAGTACACTTCACTCGATCCTCATTCTGGACAGCCATACTTCTTCATTACACAAAGGAAAAACATCAAGCAATTTCTAACGACTGTTGACATCCAGTGGAAGCGATAGAAACTGCAAGCAACTGCCTTAGAATTCTAGATTCCCAATGAAAATCCATTGAAAAGAGAGTGACCTCCAAAATAAAAATCCTGGATGGTTTGTCCTCTGGGTTTCGCCTGCCAAATAAGTTCTCAAAGACATCCTTCAATTATTTTGGAAACTTTAGTGTGTTTTCTATCCAAATCTACTAATAATATGCATATCCTAGCTTCTGGGCCTGAGTAGCAGGCAGTTTACTTTGGGCACGCTATTCATCCGGATGTGAAAATACCACCCCCTAGCCTTAAGAAGTTTTAAGCCATTTTGCCACAACTTTGGAAGTATGCTTGGGATCATTGTCCATTTGGAAGACCCATTTGTGACCAAGCTTTAACTTCCTGACTGATGTCTTGAGATGTTGCTTCAATATATCCACATAATTTTACTGCCTCATGATGCCATCTATTTTGTGAAGTGCACCAGTCCCTCCTGCAGCAAAGCACCCCCACAGCATGATGCTGCCACCCCCGAGCTTCACGGTTGGAATGGTGTTCTTCGGATTGCAAGCCTCCCCCATTTTCCTCCAAACATAACGATGGCCATTATTGCCAAACAGTTCTATTTTTCTTTCATCAGACCAGAGGACATTTCTCCAAAAAGTACAATCTTTGTCCCCATGTGCAGTTGCAAACCGTAGTCTTTTTTTTTTTAATGGCAGTTTTGGAGCAGTGGCTTCTTCCTTGCTGAGCGGCCTTACAGGTATGTCGATATAGGACTCGTTTTACTGTGGATATAGATACTTTTGTACCTGTTGCCTCCAGCATCTTCACAAGGTACTTTGCTGTTGTTCTGTGATTGATTTGCACTTTTCGCACCAAAGTACGTTATTCTCTAGGAGTCAGAATGTGTCTCCTTCCTGAGAGGTAATGACAGCGTTTATACTTGCGTACTATTGTTTGTACAGATGAACGTGGTATCTTCAGGCATTTAGAAATTGCTCCAAAGGATGAACCAGACTTATGGAGGTCTATCATTTTTTTTCTGAGGTCTTGGCTGATTTCTTTTGATTTTCCCATGATGTCAAGCAAAGATGCACTGAGTTTGAAGGTAGGCCTTGAAAGGTACAGGTACATCTCCAATTGACTCAAATCATGTCTATTAGCCTATCAAATAGCTTCTAATAGATCATTTTCTGGAATTTTCCAAGCTGTTTAAATGCACAGTCAACATAGTGTATGTAAACTTCTGACCCACTGGAATTGTAATACACTGAATTATAAGTGAAATAATCTGTCTGTAAACAATTGTTGGAAAAATGACTTGTGTCATGCAAAGTAGATGTCCAAGCCAACTTGCCAAAACTAGTTTTTTAACAAGAAATTAGTGGAGTGGTTGAAAACTAGTTTTAATCACTCCAATGTAAGTATATGTAAACTTACGACTTCAACTGTATATCATGCTATACCAAACAGAAAAGTTCAAATGCCTAGACCATTGAGTGCTTTTGCCCAAGAAGGAACAGGTTGGCGCGACATCTCCGCTGCGCTCTACCAGCACCAATGACACACACTAAAGCAATGCTGTTGAAAACCAAGGCTGTCTAATGAAGTCCTTTTACCATTCCATACCCTATGTTTTTGCTGAAAACACCAAGATTTTGATTTAAAAAACAACCAGCTAGATTGTTTCTTACCTTTACAGAAGAGTTGCAGCCTCCTTGATGCTCTGTAGAACTTCCCGAGTAATCGATCATTCCATTCTTCTTTTTAAGATCCCCCTCAAATGCCAATTGTATTAGTTGAGCTTTCCTTAGGTGTAGCATACTCCTTCTGTGCTGACTGAATACATTTGTCAAAGTGAAAAACGAGTTCTTGGATGTAGCTGTGGACGCACCAAAAGTCAATACATGTTTCAGTGTGGTAAGCACAGTCGGCATAGCGGAGAATAGCCCAGAGAATAGTTGCAGGATATCAAGTGGGGTCCATTTGTCCTCATTGGAGCCAGAGCCGGAAATTTCAAACTGCAAAAACTAGTGGGCAACACTAAACTCAGCTTCCATCAAATTTGATTTGCGTAGATCCAGCAGTGGTTTAATGTTTTCACATCTAGAAAGGGATGGCTCTCTCGGTCAAGGACACGCAGGCCCTCCACCAGTTGGCTTTTATGTTAGCAGAATATTTCATACTTCACCAATGACAGCATCCAACGGGCTGAAGAACAGTCTTTTACAGTCTCTTGTCCTCTGTCCTGGTGGCCTACGGTACTGTCCACCACGTATTGCGGGTTATTTGTACTCAGCCTACATAAGGTAGTCATTTGCTTGGAGCTGGTGGTGCATCAGTGCCACTGGCACTGCACTGTGCCCAAATGACTTCAAACTCACTGTCACACCTCAGCTTCTCTCGCACTCCAAAGTACTGCGGACCACTTTGACTCCAGTGTAAAGATCTGTATTGAGAAGACTGAGGATTCTGTGCACCATGGTGGCTGTAAACTTAAAGCCGGGGTCCATCACTGCCTTCAGCAGCCCTGTACCTTCGAGTCTGAACTTTTAACAACCACTGACACAGTAGCCAGGTTTCCCCTTCTCCTTTCGTTTTGTTTGGATACTTTGGTGAAACCAATTTCTGATATCCATCGTGCGTGGCTGTTGCAGAATAGCTGGTTGAGCTAGCTAAATATGCTAATAACATGGTTTTTACAGCTAGCTAAGAAGCTAACTTAACTCTGAAATTATGTTGGGGCGCGAGGCAAAGTTGAGTGAAGCAGCTTCAATGGTAAATGTAACCCTTAACCCTTATAAATCAAAATAAAATATTACATGCGGAGGCACATCACCTTATTTACTTAGCCTACAACAGAAGAGAAGCGTGTTTTCACGCTTTTTATGGAAACCCAAAGGATTCATACCTAATTGTCCCAGTGGCTTTCCATAGCCCCCCTACACACATGGCGCGCTCTGTCCATTGCTTACAATGTGCAGCGGAGATACAGATTTTGCTCCAACCTGTCACTCAATAATTTGAACTTTTTTGCAATTTTTATATAGGGACATAAAACTAAAACTGAGGGGGCACAAGTTTCAACTGAGGGGACTAAGTCCCCTTTTTCCCCCTCATGGAGTCGGGCCCAAGTAAATGTCTCCCATTGAAACAAACAAACATCCATTGTGTTTTAATTAAAATGACAACAGTGCCCTCTACTTGACAAATGATGTCATATTTTTTTACTGATAATGGTCCCACCTCCTGTATAAAAAAACGTTATTTTATTCAATTTACATAAATTGCTTTTACATTGTCCAAAACTGGACACACTTCATTGCTTAGAAATGTCTCATGAATTACCTTGAATGGAATACCACTTCCAGATCAAGCAAAGGAAAAATAATGCTTTGGGGTGGCAGGTAGCCTAGTGGTTAGAGCATTGGGCCAATGATTGAAAGGTTGCTAGATTGAATCCCTGAGCTGACAAGGTGAAAATCTGTTGTTCTGCCCCTGAACAAGGCAGCTACCCCACTGGCTGTCATCATAAATAAGAATGTGTTCTTAACTGTCTTGCCTAGTGAAATAAAATCCTGAAGCTAAAGAATTACAGGGGGATGAATCTCATTATTGTTAAGCACATTAGAGCTCCTGCAGGATTAGAGAAACTAAATTTAGACTCTATATTACCTCTGTCTGTCAGCCTCAGACATTACTGCCTATTGCTCTTGGCAGGAATCTCTGTAACATATCACTTGTGTTCCTTCCCTGCCTGTAGGTCTCCTGCCTTTTGGGTATTTAAATGTGATATGCAGTGGATCAAGATATTTTTCTTGATTATCTGGTGAAAATATATTATTGCCTTTGTATAAGTACCATACTATATAACGGATGACTGAAAACTACAAGGCAATTTTATGCACATATCAAGATGTCCTCTAACCCACAATCACTGATGCTGTAACACAGAATCTACTTCGTGCTTATTTGTGTCCTAATGGTCATTGGTTAGTGATCCCCTGTGTATTTTTCTCCATCCATTCATCCTCCCAGGCAGCCCACAGTAGCAGCGTCCCACAGCACCGCCGTTGAGAGTACCCCTACGCTCCTCCACCCTCAGAATCAGTCCTGATGCTGCCCTGGACAAATACGTTAGAAAGCAGCCCAGCGTGATAGAAAACCTGAGCTGCATCTCCTCGCGCCCAGTGTCCTATTTATCTAACCTTTGGGCTGCTTACTGAAGAACCAAGAGAGAGAGAAAAAGAGACAGCGACGCATTCTCTGCCTAAAAAAACATGACAGTTCTTCAAAGCCCACTAACACGTGGTAGTCATGGAACCAGTGTGTAGTCCAGGGGCCCCGTTCTCGGAGGGGGCGAGGAATGGAGGGTGGAGAAGCAGGAAAAGGGAGAGGGAGGACGGGAAAAGACAGGAATGAGAAAGGGTTGAATAGGAAAAGAGCAAGAGGCAGACTCACTTGATTTAAAAAAAAAATACATTGCACCCGTTTGAAAGATTCACACTAACCTGAGTCTCTAGACTTTAATGAATTACCTTCAAACAATATGATACAACAGCAGCACCTTTAAACAGTATGATATAACAGCAGCACCTTTAAACAGTATGATACAACAGCAGCACCTTTAAACAGTTTATAACCGCAGCACCTTTAAACAGTATGATACAACAGCAGCACCTTTAAACAGTATGATATAACATTAACACCTTTAAACAGTATGATATAACAGCAGCACCTTTAAACAGTATGATATAACAGCAGAACCTTTAAACAGTATGATATAACATTAACACCTTTAAACAGTATGATACAACAGCAGCACCTTTAAACAGTATGATATAACATTAACACCTTTAAACAGTATGATATAACAGCAGAACCTTTAAACAGTATGATATAACAGCAGAACCTTTAAACAGTATGATATAACAGCAGAACCTTTAAACAGTATGATATAACAGCAGAACCTTTAAACAGTATGATATAACAGCAGAACCTTTAAACAGTATGATATAACATTAACACCTTTAAACAGTATGATATAACAGCAGAACCTTTAAACAGTATGATATAACAGCAGAACCTTTAAACAGTATGATATAACAGCAGAACCTTTAAACAGTATGATATAACAGCAGAACCTTTAAACAGTTTATAACCGCAGCACCTTTAAACAGTATGATATAACATTAACACCTTTAAACTGTATGATATAACAGCAGAACCTTTAAACAGTTTATAACCGCAGCACCTTTAAACAGTATGATATAACAGCAGCACCTTTAAACAGTTTATAACAGCAGCACCTTTAAACAGTATGATATAACAGCAGAACCTTTAAACAGTATGATATAACAGCAGCACCTTTAAACAGTTTATAACAGCAGCACCTTTAAACAGTATGATACAACAGCAGCACCTTTAAACAGTATGATATAACATTAACACCTTTAAACAGTATGATATAACATTAACACCTTTAAACAGTATGATATAACATTAACACCTTTAAACAGTATGATATAACATTAACACCTTTAAACAGTATGATATAACATTAACACCTTTAAACAGTATGATATAACATTAACACCTTTAAACAGTATGATATAACATTAACACCTTTAAACAGTATGATATAACAGCAGTACCTTTAAACCGTTTGATATAACATTAACACCTTTAAACAGTATGATATAACATTAACACCTTTAAACAGTTTATAACTGTTTATAAACCTTTTGATATAACCGCAGCACCTTTAAACTGTATGATATAACATTAACACCTTTAAACAGTTTATAACTGTTTATAAACCTTTTGATATAACCGCAGCACCTTTAAACTGTATGATATAACATTAACACCTTTAAACCGTTTGATATAACAGCAGTACCCAAGATAATGCCACAGTCTTCAGAAGACAGACCGGCTTTCAAGCGGACTCCCTCCCTGGATGAATAGAGAATGGCGAGCTATACTGTACACTGGTGTTAGTGTGGTGCACTTTATTTGAACCCAGAGGCCCCAAGTTGTATTAATCTAGCCCCACTCCGACTCTCACACTCTCTTCTTCATCCCTAGTATGCAAGGCCTTCATCCCTAGTATGCAATGTCCATTGCTCCCTATAAAACCTAACACTGTCTCGACCATACTGATACCCCAAATACGAACAAGGAGCTGTACCCTACCCACACTGGGTGCCTCACTCACACATGCATGCACTGACTACATAGCACAGGCCCACACAGGTTTCCAGTTGTAATATTTATTATCTGCTAAAGCATTGAGGATGCATGATCCACTTCCAGCCAGGTGGTCCTGGGTGGTGATATAAAAAGATCTTAGCTGAACTAAATTATTCTAACTCACAAAACCCATCTACTAATGGTTATAATATGTTTATTATGGCTATGTCTTGTGGCACCCCGGCTGTGCTAGAAATGACTATACGGTCGGCTGGGGCCGAGGACAGTTCACGTGAACAGTTATCTCTCAGAGGTGACCAAATAGAGGGGGCCAGTGAGAGCAGGCCTCAATCACCTGTTTTCTGACAGACTGCCACACTTCATGAGGACATAAAACTGTGGCGTATTCTCAGCATGACCACAAAGCACTCACACTGCCTCTCCTGTGTGTGTGTGTGTGTGTGTGTGTGTGTGTGTGTGTGTGTGTGTGTGTGTGTGTGTGTGTGTGTGTGTGTGTGTGTGTGTGTGTGTGTGTGTGTGCGTATACGTACACGTACACAATGTTTTTTCAGCTTGGGAGCAGCTAACCCTCTGTTCACCCCCTCTCCTGTTCCAGGAATAAGGACCAAAGTGCTATTGGGCAGCTTGCACGTAAGCTGCTAATTAAAGGCCCCATTCTTGGACCTGCTACTAGATCTATTGTGCATTAAATAGAATTTATGACAAACAGTAAAACCATTAAAGTTGGAGTTAATGGGTTTCTCACCTATGTTTTTTCTTTACCAATAACCACCCTTAATGACATTTTCTACAGTAGCTGAGGCAAAATAAACTACACTAACAGGTACAGTGCGATGGCATTACATGCTATTGGTCATGCAGAGCAATGCATGATTGCCATGTCAATCACAGTGCAGTCTAAGCGTATGCATTTATAAGTTAGAGACATTAATAAACCATGTCCCTTCACATATCCTCTAGAAGTCCACCTTACTTACATGAAGTACATTCATTATTGCCTAATAAATGTACTGTGTTTACCCTTCACACATAATACTCCATGGTTTCAAAGAATACTGTACAGTCTTATGCAATGATGTGAAAATGACAAGTTGTCAACATTATATGCAGTTGTTTCATCACCTATAATTGATGCATTTAAAAAACATGAATTGAAACCCGAAACAATACCAAAACACACCCTATTTTATAACTCTGACATCACCGTACTGAAGTTTACATTTAAAATAGTTAAGGTTAGGATGTTGGGTAGGGATGTCCCAAGGATCTCTGGTAGCACTAACCTATATTTTATAAGGATGACTGAGTGACAGCTCGTTGGACTGGTGAGAGAAGACAATGGAACATAGTTCCAACTAAACCTTGCCTCCCTAGAGATGGTATAACCGCCCTCTGATGCATGCATCTTGTGATTACCGTTCTCCTAGCAGCAGGATATATTATACTGTAATAGTTAGCAGGATCGCAGATACACATTTTTCAAAATAAAGTCCCCAGGGAAAGACATGCTAAACTTTGGGATTATTGATTTGTTTAGCCATCTAGTGCAGTACAACTGTTTATCACAGCATTGTAACTGCCTTTCAAGCAATAAATGGATAATTTGATGTATTTTATTTTTCACATTGTATTAATTAAATCAGCATTTCTTTTGAAAGTTTACACAAATACTGGTATGTTGAAAGCTATTGTGTAAACTATATTTAAAGAAATACACTTGTAATAAAGTACAAATATATGTTTTTGGAATTACTCAATAGAATCTGCAAAACATTGCTGGGCAAAGGGTTTAATACAGAGTGCTGGTGACTCCTTACTCCATCCACTCCATTCACTGCAATGCAATGCATTGTATCTGGGATACTTATTGGGTTGTAGATTAAAAAAAAACATGTTACTACCTGTCTTATATAAACAGGGGTGGGAAATATTCAGTTGAGTCTTCACTAACCAAACATGGTTCGTTTTTGAGGGGGACTGTGTCGCATGGCCTGCTGCTGGCTTTTTGCTCCATAGCCCACAATGCAATCTGCTGTAACAAACTGTACATTGGATACATATTGGCTTCTAGAGAAAACTTTTCTGCCTGTCTCAGCTAATATGGGGTTGAAAATACTCAGTAGGGTCGATACTAACCAAATATGGATAGTTTTGGAGGAGGACCATGCCATACATATTCAGCTTTAAATAACCATATCGTACAAATAACATGGTACTATCCATGGTCCTGAAATCAATACACACTCAAGCCAAACCTTTTTTCTATCAAAACCAAAATCTAATTAATTTACATTTTACATTTACAAATTACATGTAATGACTATTACCAGGCATTTTCTGTAGATAAAAAAAAATGTATTACAAAGTAATTATCTCTCTAATAACTCAAATAAAAATGCTATTGTGACAAAGTAAGACTGCTAATAAGACTGCTTTATTGAGTAAGTAAGTAAAAAGGGACATGTAAGACAAAGTCCAAGAGGCAAAACTTTTGGATTAAATTGCGACCAAGCTGGGTTTTATGAAAGTGTTAGAAGGCTATGCATTATTGGGGTGATATAAACCTAAAAAAATATTTTATTTACCAGGCCAAGAGATTGACCTGATGCATTTTTGTCAAGGCTGGCCTTGGGCTGATTTAAATGTGTGAAGGTGCAGCCATTACTATCAACATGAAGTTAATCTAGGTCAGTAACAGGCCTGCCAGTCCATCATTGTTACATTGTGTCTTTGAAGGAGTTGTCTTGTAGACTAATCAACTGCTAATAATCAATATTTGGCACCTCCATTAGGGCAAGGCAAGAATGCATGAAAGTTTAGAATGGAATGGAGTTTTATTTCACACTGGGAACAGAGAAAGCAACAAAAAAAGAAGTGTTAAGGGGTTTTGTCTTTCCAACTGATATTCAACACAACAACAGTATATTAATGTGTTGTTTGAAATTAATATAACACGCAGGACTAAATGCATATATCTATTAAACAGTCCACCTCCTAAACTTAGTGGATTAGGGTGTGACTAGGGGGTATTGTAGTTTATCATTTCTATGTTGTGTTCTAGTTCATATTTTCTATGTTGGTGTTTGTATGATTCCCAATTAGAGGCAACTGGTAATCATTGTCTCTAATTGGGGATCATATTTAAGTAGCTATTTTTTTATTCTATTTTTATTTTACATATTTGTTTTCATAAATTACATTGCATTTTCTTGTTGGAACAATAAAAAAAGGGGCCATTGATTAAAATGCAATATACACTGAACAAAAATATAAACGAAACATTCAACAATTTAAAAGATTTTACTAAGTTACAGTTAATGTAAGGAAATCAGTCTATTTAAATAAACATATTAGGCCCTAATCTATGGATTTCACCTGACTGCAGATATGCATCTGTTGGTCACAGATACCATTTTTTAAGGCAAGGGCATGGATCAGAAAACCAGTCAGTATCTGGTGTGATCACCATTTGCCTCACGCAGCACGACACATCTCCTTCGCATAGAGTTGATCAAGCTGTTGATTGTGGCCTGTGGAATGTTGTCCCTCACCTTTTCAATAGCTGAGCGAAGTTACTGGATATTGGCGGGAACCTGAACACGTTATCGTACACATCGATCCAGAGCATACCAAACATGCTCAATGGGTGACATGTCCGGTGAGTATGCAGGCCATAGAAGAACTGGGGCATCTTCAGCTTCCAGATCCTTGCAACATGGGGCAATGCATTATCATGCTGAAACATAAGATGATGGTGGCAGATGAATGGTACAACAATGGGCCTCAGGATCTCGTCACGGTATCTCTGTACATTCAAATTGCTATTGATGCAATTGTGTTTGTTGTCCGTTGCTTATGCCTGTCCATACCGTAACCCCACCCTCACCATTGGGCACTCTGTTCACAATGTTGATATCAGCAAACCGCTCACCCACCATACATTCTGTCTGTCATCCGCCCGGTATAGTTGAAACCGCGATTCATCCGTGAAGAGCACACTTCTCCAGCATGCCAGTGGCCATCGAAGATATGCAGTTGCCCACTGAAGTCGATTACAATGCCAAACTGCGGTCAGGTCAACGAGCACGTAGATGAACTTCTCTGATATGGTTTCTGACAGTTTGTGCAGAAATTATTTGGTTGTGCAAACCCACAGTTTCATCAGCTGTCTGGGTGGCTCATCTCAGACCACCCAGCAGGTGAAGAAGCCAGGTGTAGAGGTCCTGGGCTGGCGTGGTCTGCGGTTGTGAGGCCGGTTGGACGTACTGCCAGATTCTCTAAACCGACATTGCTGATGGTAGAGAAAATAACATTTAATTGTAAGGCAACAACTCTGGTGGACATTCCAGCTGTCAGTATGCCAACTGAATGCTCTCTCAAAACATTAGGCATCTGTGGCATTGTGTTGTGTAACAAAACTGCACATTTTAGAGTGGCCTTTTATTTTCCAGAGGCAAGAGCTGCACCTGTTTAATGATGATGCTGTTAAGTCAACTTCTTGATATGCCACACCTGTCAAGTGGATGGATTATCTTGGCTAAGGAGAAATGCTCACTAACAGGGATGTAAACACATTTCTGAGAAATATGTTTTTTGTGTGTATGGAACATTTCTGGGATCTTTTATTTCAGCTCATGAAACATGGGACCAACGTTTGTATTTTGTTCAGTTTATTATGAATGCATTATCCACATTGCAGTGTTTTGAAATGCGGGCTTTTATTTTGAAGGTTTCAAAATTACCATATGTTAGTCACGTCATTGTTTGTGATGCTGGCAGAATACTAGTCTTCTGGTGAACTGAGAATAGAGTTTTAAGCGTGATCAACAAGTGGGCGCTCTGGGAACTATCTAGTAGCCCTACTGCATTTAGAAGTAGCGGCCATTCATTATGCTGAGAAGAAGAGGGACTTTATATGAAAATTAGATGCCCAAGGGATCAGGACTTCTTTCTGCAGATCAATGAGTATAGATGGCACGAAAAGGTTGTGGTTTGTGTTCTGATAACTTGTGAATGGAGAGGGGAATGCTTCGGAAAGAGGAACGCACGCTTTAAACACCCGCTAAATTCGAGGTAAGATACATTTTAGGCTGTAGCACGAGTTGAGTAAAAGGACAGTAGCATTTGGGAAATGTGAATAAACTGTTTTCTGGAAAATATTTAGAAACAATTATTTCGGTCTCTTTTGCACGAGATGTGCAATGTTTTTTCCCCATATTAGAGAGATGGCAGATTATAGCCGGTTAATTGCGTCTAGCCTCATGATTGCACCAATGTAAAAGTGTTAAGAACGTTGTCGTAGTGACCCTGAGGTGGCCTTGCTGCTTAGAATCCAACAAATCGAAGCTATGTCCGTGGTAAATAATTGTGGCACACACCGGTACAACCCTGTCCCATGCATCCCCTCCTAAATTCGGATCAGATATAAATGGTAAATGAGTGTCCACCAAAAAGACGTGGGGGGTTGCACTCCACTATTGTGCCAGTAAAACGGACACATTTATTACCAGACTGAATAGAATGACCTCCTAAAAGTTATCCCCTGCAATATTAATACAATGCATGGTTTCCATGAAGTAATTAGCCTACATGTAATTATGATGTTATTTCATGTAGTTTTTATAGAACTCGTGCAATACAAAATCCGGCCTGTTACCTTTTCACTATACAGGTGTCTCACCATTTAAGATTGTATTACTTTTGTAAAAATGCAGATGACCAAAGTACAATAGCTATATGTTGTTAGGGGACTATTTCTTCTGTAAGGTCAGGGGCTCGGGAATGTGGTCTGAAACACACAGCCACATTGAATCAGATGTGATGTTAATGTAACATTTATTACTAGACTACAACATTAGCATTGCGATAAACATAATACATGTGTTTTATTTTAAACAATCTATTTGTTTAGATAAGATGTTTATACCCAATTGGCTACAGTAGCAGTAGTCATTCACATACATACCCATACAACATCTAAATGGTTGCGAGACAGACTTCGGTGTGACTTCTACAAGAGTTTGTGATTGGTAAAACATGCCAAGGCCTGGGAGCTAGCCTGCAGTACATGCTACATGTTATTGTTTTGGATGTTTTATTGCTTTTAACTCAGAATGTCTGATTACATTATGTAGCTTTGAGTTTGTTGTTAAGAATTGGAGTAGTGGAATTCCCAACATATGTTGGGTCTCTGTTTCCCACAGCATGCATCACACACACACACACACACACACACACACACACACACACACACACACACACACACACACACACACATACACACACACACACAGTTGGACTCACAGTCTGTCTGGCATTACATGCATGTTTCATGTTCCCCCTCTTAGCTCTGTATGTGGTTCATCTGTATGCCTAGTGGTTAGAGCATTGGACTAGTAATCGAAAGGTTGCAAGTTCAAATCCCCGAGCTGACAAGGTACAAATCTGTTGCTCTGCCCCTGAACAGGCACTTAACCCACTGTTCCTAGGCTGTCATTGAAAATCAGAATGTGTTCTTAACTGATTTGCCTAGTGAAATAAGGGTATATATAAATAAAAAAAATTCTGCACTTGGGTCTTGTCCCAGGGCTAGGCCTTAATGTCTGTAAGAAATCAGGATAGTAGTGCAAATCATCACTTTTAGCCTCGATATAGTGCCTACAGAAAGTATTCACACCCCTTCACTTTTTTTTAGTTGTGAATGAATTTAAAATGGATTATATTATTGTGTCGCTGCCCTACACACAATACTCCATAATGTCAAATCTATTTATTATTTATTAAAAAGGAAAAGCTGAGTCAAAAAGTACAGAGCAGTTTAGAGGCCGACCGATTAATCGGCATGGCCGATTAATTAGGGCCGATTAAGGAGACTGCGTGGCAGGCTGAACACCTGTTAAGCGAGTGCAGCAAGGAGCCATGGTAAGGTGCTAGCTAGCATTAAACTTATCTTATAAAAAACAGCGGTGCCTGTTAATTTATCATCGAATCAAAGCCTGCTTTGCCAAACGGGTGATTATTTAACAAGCGCATTCGCGAAAAAAGCACCAATGTACCTAACCATAAACAATCAACGCCTTTCTTAAAATCAACACACAAGTATTGGTACCGGACAAATGACACGCTCCTCAAGGCGAGTTTGGAGAGCTGGCACAGGATGTACAGGGCTGGGAAGGCGTACGGAGACCTGGTGCGTGGAGCCGGCACAGATTTTTACCAGACTGATAGCACACTCCTTAGGACGAGTACGGAGAGCTGACTCAGGTGGCATTACACTGATAACATGCTCCTTAGGGCAAATGCGTGCATCTTCCACCAACTCAACAACTCTCTCCGTTCTCTCTCCTCCAATATCTCCATCCACTCACTGACAGTCTCTGACTCTCCGTTCACTCTCCTCCAGTTTATCCCTCTTCTCCCAGACTGGTTCTGGTTCACTCCTTGGCTCTGCCGACCACCCCTTGTGCCCACCCCCAAAAAAATGTCAGGCTGTTTTTTGGGGTTTCTTTGTGGCTGCGAACCCCGGCATCGTCACTGTCCTCCCTTCTCCTTGCGTCTGCTGCCAAGGAAGGATATCCTGTCCTGCAATGATGTTCTCCCAAGTCCAGGATCCTTTTCCATCCAAGATCTCCTCCCAAGTCCAGGATACCTTCCCATCCAAGACCTCCTCCCAAGTCCAGGATCCCTTCTCCTTCTGGGCATGCTGCTTGGTCCTGTTATGGTGGGATCTTCTGTCACGAAGGTGAGGAAAGACGGACCAGGGCTCAGCGGATGTTGAGTTCCACTAATTTATTATAAAGTGAAACTTAGCCAAAACAATAAATCAAATAAACTAACAACGAAACGTGGTGCACATGCACAAAACACAAAATAATATCCCACAAATGCAGGTGGGGAAACAACCTACCTAAATTTGATCCCCAATCAGAGGCAACGATAAACACCTGCCTCTAATTGGGAACCATAATAGCACCCACATAGAAATATCTATACTAGATCACCCCTTAGTCACGTGACAAGTATATATTTTTAAACCTGCATATTTAGTTAAAATAAATGAATGTTAGCAGGCAATATTAACTAGGGAAATTGTGTCACTTCTCTTGTGTTCAGTGTAAGCAGAGTCAGGGTATATGCAGCAGTTTGGGCTGCCTGGCTTGTTGCGAACTGTCTGAAGACCATTTCTTCCTAACAAAGACCGTAATTAATTTGCCAGAATTTTACATAATTATGACATAACATTGAAGGTTATGCAATGTAACAGCAATATTTAGACTTATGGATGCCACCCGTTCGATAAAATATAGAAAGGTTCTGTATTTCACTGAAAAAATAAACGTTTTGTTTTCAAAATTATAGTTCCCGGATTTGACCATATTAATGACCTAAGGCTCGTATTTCTGTGTGTTTATTATATTATAATTAAGTCTATGATTTGATATTTGATAGAGCAGTCTGATAGCACTTTCCTGCGTTTGCCAGCAGCTCTTCTCAATGCTTGAAGCACAGCGCTGTTTATGACTCCAAGCCTATCAACTCCCGAGATTAGACTGGCAATACTATAGTGCCTATAAGAACATCCAATAGTCAAAGGTATATGAAATACAAATGGTGTAGAGAGAAATAGCCCTATAATTCCTATAATAACTACAACCTTAAACTTCTTAACTGGGAATATTGAAAACTCATGTTAAAAGGAACCACCAGCTTTCATATGCAACTTAAACGTTAGCTTTTTTTACATGGCACATATTGCACTTTTACTTTCTTCTCCAACACTGTGTTTTTGCATTATTTATTTGAGACTAAATGTATTTTTATTTATGTATTATATTAACTTTAAAGAAATGTGTTCATTCAATATTGTTGTAATTGTCAATATTACAAATATATATATATATAAAATTGGTATCGGCATCGGCGTTGAAAAATCATAATCAGTTGAACTCTAGTGCAATTGGTAAAGAATTCAGACCTCTTCCCTTTTTCCACTTTTTGCTACATTGTAGCCTTATTCTAAAATTGATTAAATAAAAAAATCCTCATCAATCTACGCACAATACCCCATGATGACGAAGCGAAAACAGGTTTTTAGAAATGTTTGCAAATGTATAAAAACAACAGGAGATGCCTTATTTACATATGTCATCAGACCCTTTTGTTATATGACTCGAAATTGAGCTCAGGTGCATCCTGTTTCCATTGATCATCCTTGAGATATTTCTACAACTTGATTGGAGTCCACCTGTGGTCAATTCAATTGATTGGACATAATTTGGAAAGGCAAACACCTGCCTATATACGGTCCCACAGTTGACAGTGCGTGTCAGAGCTAAAAACTAAGCCATGAGTTTGAAGGAAATTGTCACAGCCTACTAGGAGTGGTGGGTTGGAGTCAGGCGCAGAGAGCAGGGTTCGGTAAATCGTAATTTATTCTCCGGCAAAAAACGGTCACGCCAAAATACACACAGGTGAAACTAATGAGACAAAACCAACAGACAAACGAAAAAGGGATCGGTAGCGGCTAGTAGGACGGTGACGACGACCGCCGAGCACCGCCCGAACAGGCAGGGGAGCCAACTTCGGCGGATGTCGTGACAGAAATGTCCGTGGAGCTCAGAGACAGGATTGTGGCGAAGTAGGCTTTGATTAGATGATAAATTAACAGGCACCGTATTGATTATATGCAACGCAGGACAAGCTAGTTAAACTAGTAATGTCATCAACCATGTATAGTTAACTGGTGATTATGTTAAGATTTATTGTTTTTTATAAGATAAGTTTAATGCTAGCTACCAACTTACCTTGGCTCCTTGCTGCACTCGCATAACAAGTCGTCAGCCTGCAACGCAGTCTCCTCGTGGATTGCAATGTAATCGGTTCTCCAAATTGGTGAATACCGATTGTTATGAAAACTTGAAATCGGCCCTAATTACTTGGCCATGCCTTGTAAATATAAAAACACAGACTTTGAATATGCTTGTCATCGGCAAGGACTCGGGAGTTAAAAAAATATATATATAAAAATTAACTATGCACAGGCAAAGTCCTAGAGGAATACCTGGTTCAGTTTGCTTTCTAACAGACACTGGGAGACAAATTCACCTCTCAGCAGGACAATAACCTAAAACACAAGGCAAAATATACACTGGAGTTGCATACCAAGATGGCATTGAATGTTCCTGAGTGGCCTAGTTATAGTTTTGACTTAAATCGTTTTGAAAATCTATGGCAAGACTTGAAAATGGTTGTCAAGCAATGACCAACAACCAACTTGATAGACCTTGAATAATAAAAAATGTATATATATATATATATGTGCAAATATTGTCCAATCCACATGTGCAAAGCTCTTAGAGACTTACCCAGAAAGACTCACAGCTGAAATCACTGCCAAAGATGATTCAAACTTGTATTGACTCAAGGGTGTGAATGCTTATGTAAATTAGATTTCTGTATTTAAGTTTCAATACATTTGCAAACATTTCTAGAAGTTTTTTGTGTATTAACAATGTAACACAACAAAATGTGGAATCATTCAAAGGGTATGAATACTTTATGAAGGCACTGTATTTGAATCTGTCTGATATCTTTTGGCATGGGGCAGTTAGTCACATTGGTTCATAAAGATTGCTATAGCACTTTGATGATATAGGCCTAAAACCATGAGAAACATTGTATTCTGAAGATTGACGCATTGTATTCTGGAATATGACGTTTAAAACAGCCACTTGTGGGAAAAAATTGCTCTGGAAATAGAACTGTAAAACAGGAGAAAGTGGTTTCTAACATTCCATACAGTGGAATTCTCTGTCTAATGAAACACAAGAGGGTCCGTCTGCCACTCACTGCCTGGGTTTCAGTTTCAGCTCCTTATATGAGTAGTTCCTCAGACTACAGGGCCTGCTAAAGATTGATCTGAAAGTGCTTTTGCGTTTTCCTGGGGTTAAACAGGGGTATATGAAATGATCCTGTCTGAGTTTCACTTTGAGCAATGTGTCTGTTTCTCGCCTATTTCATTACTTGCTGATTGAAATATGACCTGTTTTATTTTTCAAGTGTGACTAAGGATGGAGGTGTTAAAGGGAATGGCATACTGGCATCTTGTCAGCAACATTCTCCACAGTAGAACGGTAGATATGCTGCCTAGCCAACATCACTGGCTGGTTGGGGTCCTCAGGCTGGCTAGAAGACATAAACAGGAAGGTTAGAACTCCAACTCAAATCCATGGGAGGTCTTTGTATGTAGGGGATGATTGAAGAATGCATTCACTGCCTGAGTTTCCTCCCATTTTAATGTGGTATGACAACATTAAAAACCCTCTATTAACAAAGTGTGCACCCCCACATATGCCCTTGTGTCTAAACACCCATGACACCAGCTGGATACCTTGGTAGAGAGGGGGGACGAGTGACACGGGGGAAGACCACACCACACCTCTGAATCACCAACACCTCTCTGGATTGTTAGAGTTTTATTTCACTTTTTCAATCTACGGTGGGTATCATACAGTGCCTTCAGAAAGTATTCACACCCCTTGACTTTTTCAAAATGTAGTTGTGTTACAGCCTGATTTTAAAAATGATTAAAATTAGATTTTTTTGTCACTACACACAATACCCCATAATGTCAAAGTGGAATTTTTAAAAATTAATTAAAAAGGAAAAGCTGAAATGTCTTGAGTCAATAAGTATTCAACCCCTTTGTTATGGCAAGCCTAAATCATTTTAGGAGTAAACATTTGCATAATACATTGCATGGACTCACAATGTGTGCAATGGTAGTGTTTAACATGATTTTTGGATAACTACCTTATCTTTGTACTAGAGGTCGACCGATTATGATTTTTCAATGCCGATACCGAATTATTGGAGGACCAAAAAAGCCGATACCGATTAATCGGCCGATTTAATTTGTATTTAATTTTTTTTGTAATAATGAAAATTACAACAATATTGAATTAACACTTATTTTAACTTAATATAAAACATCAATAAAATCAATTTAGCCTCATAAATAATGAAACATGTTCAATTTGGTTTAAATAATGCAAAATCAAAGTGATGGAGAAGAAAGTAATATGTGCCATGTAAAATATGTGCCATGTAAAAACGCTAACGTTTAAGTTCCTTGCTCAGAACATGAGAACATATGGAAGTTGGTGGTTCCTTTTAACATGAGACTTCAATATTCCAAGGTAAGAGGTTTTAGGTTGTAGTTAATATAGTATTTATAGGACTATTTCTCTCTATACCATTTGTATTTCATATATCTTTGACTATTGGATGTTCTTATAGGGACTATAGTATTGCCAGTGTAACAGTATAGCTTCCATCCCCTTCCTCGCCCCTCCCTGGGCTCGAACCAGGAACACATCGACAACAGCCACACTCGAAGCATCGTTACCCATCGTTCCACAAAAGCCGCGGCCCTTGCAGCGCAAGGGGAATAACTACTCCAAATCTAAAAGCGAGTGACGTTTGAAACAGTATTAGCGCACACCCAGCTAACTAGCTAGCCATTTCACATTGCTTACACCAGCCATTAGGCTGATAGGCTTGAAGTCATAAACAGTGCTGTGAGAGCTGCTGAAGAGCTGCTGGCAAATCTCACAATAGTGCTGTTTGAATGAATGATTACGGGGCTGCTGCTGCTTAGTCAGACTGCTCTATCAAATCAGACTTAATTATAACATAATAACACACATAAATATCAAATCAAATGTATTTATATAGCCCTTCGTACATCAGCTGATATCTCAAAGTGCTGTACAGAAACCCAGCCTAAAACCCCAAACAGCAAGCAATGCAGGTGTAGAAGCACGGTGGCTAGGAAAAACTCCCTAGAAAGGCCAAAACCTAGGAAGAAACCTAGAGAGGAACCAGGCTATGTGGGGTGGCCAGTCCTCTTCTGGCTGTGCCGGGTGGAGATTATAACAGAACATGGCCAAGATGTTCAAATGTTCATAAATGACCAGCATGGTCATGTAATAATAAGGCAGAACAGTTGAAACTGGAGCAGCAGCACGGTCAGATGGACTGGGGACAGCAAGGAGTCATCATGTCAGGTAGTCCTGGGGCATGGTCCTAGGGCTCAGGTCCTCCGAGAGAGAGAAAGAAAGAGAGAATTAGAGAGAGCATATGTGGGGTGGCCAGTCCTCTTCTGGCTGTGCCGGGTGGAGATTTTAACAGAACATGGCCAAGATGTTCAAATGTTCATAAATGACCAGCATGGTCGAATAATAATAAGGCAGAACAGTTGAAACTGGAGCAGCAGCACGGCCAGGTGGACTGGGGACAGCAAGGAGTCATCATGTCAGGTAGTCCTGGGGCATGATCCTAGGGCTTAGGTCCTCTGAGAGAGAGAAAGAAAGAGAGAAGGAGAGAATTAGAGAACGCACACTTCGATTCACACAGAACACCGAATAGGACAGGAAAAGTACTCCAGATATAACAAACTGACCCTAGCCCCCCGACACAAACTACTGCAGCATAAATACTGGAGGCGGAGACAGGAGGGGTCAGGAGACACTGTGGCCCCATCCGAGGACACCCCCGGACAGGGCCAAAATATGAGCCTTTGGTCATTAATATGATTCTATCATTTCGAAAACAAAACGTTTATTATTTCAGTGAAATACGGAACCGTTTGGTATTTTATCTAGCGGGTGGCATCCCTAAGTCTAAATATTCTTGATACATTGCACAACCTTCAATCTATGTCATAATTATGTAAAGTTTTAGCAAATTAGTTTGCAATGAGCCAGGCAGCCCAAACTTGCATATACCCTGACTCTGCGTGCAATGAATGCAAGAGAAATGACACAATTTCACCTGGATAATATTGCCTGCTTAACTGGATTAGTAGTTATAACTAGTGATTATGATTGATTGTTTTTTAAAAAGATAAGTTTAATGCTAGCTAGCAATTTACCTTGGCTTCTACTGCATTCGCGTAACAGGCAGATTACTCGTGGAGTGCAATGGTTAGAGCGTTGGACTAGTTAACTGTGCAGTTGCAAGGTTGGAACCCCTGAGCTGACAAGGTGAAAATCTGTCGTTCTGCCCCTGGACAAGGCAGTTAACCCACAGTTCCTAGGCAGTCATTGAAAATAAGAATGTGTTCTTAACTGATTTGTCTAGTTAAATAAAAAGTCTAAACATTTTGTATTTTTTTATTTAAATTTGAAAAATAATCGGAAATTGGCGCCCCAAAATACCGATTTCCGATTGTTATGAAAACTTGAAATCGGCCCTAATTAATCGGCCATTGCGATTAATCGGTCAACCTCTACTTTGTACCCCATACATCTGTAAGGTTCCTCAGTCAAGCAGTGATTTTCAAACAGAGTCAACCACAAAGACCAGGGAGGTTTTCCAGTGGTGGATTGGTAAAAAAAGATGTTTAATATCCCTTTCAGTGCATTCAGTTTTGGTGCATTGGGGGTGTGGAACGGAATTAATTGTATTTTTCTTTTTCTTCTTGGGGGGCGACTGTGGGAGGGGTCTCGAATGGTTGAGGGACAGCTATTGGGGAACTGTGGGAGGGGGGGATCTTGGAGGGTTTGGGTTCATGTTTTTTGGCCTGGTGGGAGATCTGTCAATGTGCCCTTGTGCAGGGCATTGACTCTGGATGCTTCTGTGTGTCGCTCTGAATGGGAGTCTGTTGGATGACTGGTATGGTGTAGTTGTTGAGCGGCTTCACTGCAAGTATGTTGTATTTTTCGGATATTCAATAAAAAAAATAAAAAAAATAAAAAAATATCCCTTTCAGCATGGTAAAGTTATTAATTACACATTGGATGGTGTACACCCAGTCACTACAAAGATACAGGCATCCTTCCTAACTCAGTTGCCATAGAACAGTGGTCAGATCATTTTTGCAGTCAAAAAGCTGACGTCTACTGCTCAGATAATTATTATTATTTTTAAATCAAATACATTTTTATTTGTCACATACACATGGTTAGCAGATGTTAATGCGAGTGTAGCGAAATGCTTGTGCTTCTAGTTCCGATAATGCAGTAATAACCAACGAGTAATCTAACCTAACAATTCCACAACTACTACTTTATACACACACAAGTGTAAAGGGATAAAGAATATGTACATAAAGATATATGAATGAACGGCATAGGCAAGATGCAGTAGATGGTATTGAGTAGTGTATACATATGAGATGAGTAATGTAGGTTATGTAAACATAAAAGTGGCATAGTTTAAAGTGGCTAGTGAGTGATACATGTATTACATAAAGATGGCAAGATGCAGTAGATGATATAGAGTACAGTATATACATATACATGTGAGATGAGTAATGTAGGGTATGTAAACATTATATCAAGTGGCATTGTTTAAAGTGGCTAGTGATACATTTTTTTACATCAATTTCCATCAATTGCCAGCAGCATACCACCCTGCATACCACTGCTGGCTTGCTTCTGAAGCTAAGCAGGGTTGGTCCTGGTCAGTTCCTGGATGGGAGTCCAGATGCTGCTGGAAGTGGTGTTGGAGGGCCAGTAGGAGGCACTCTTTCCTCTGGTCTAAAAAAATATATATCCCAATGCCCCAGGGCAGTGATTGGGACACTGCCCTGTGTAGGGTGCTGTCTTTCAGATGGGACGTTAAACGGGTGTCCTGACTCTCTGAGGTCATTAAAGATCCCATGGCACTTATCATAAGAGTAGGGGTGTTAACCCCGGTGTCCCGGCTAAATTCCCAATCTGGCCCTCAAACCATCACGGTCACCTAATAATCCCCAGTTTACAATTGGCTCATTCATCCCCCTCCTCTCCCCTGTAACTATTCCCCAGGTCGTTGCTGCAAATGAGAATGTGTTCTCAGTTAACTTACCTGATAAAATAACGGATAAATACAATTTCCATGATTAAAGTGGCTGGAGTTGAGTCGGTATGTTGGCAGCAGCCACTCAATGTTAGTGGTGGCTGTTTAACAGTCTGATGGCCTTGAGATAGAAGCTGTTTTTCAGTCTCTCGATCCCTGCTTTGATGCACCTGTACTGACATCGCCTTCTGGATGATAGCGGGGTGAACAGGCAGTGGCTCGGGTGGTTGTTGTCCTTGATGATCTTTATGGCCTTCCTGTGACATCGGGTGGTGTAGGTGTCCTGGACAGCAGGTAGTTTGCCCCCGGTGATGCGTTGTGCAGACCTCACTACCCTCTGGGGAGCCTTACGGTTGTGGGAGGAGCAGTTGCCGTACCAGGCGTTGATACAGCCCGACATAATGCTCTCGATTGTGCATCTGTAGAAGTATGTGAGTGCTTTTGGTGACAAGCCGAATTTCTTCAGCCTCCTGAGGTTGAAGAGGCGCTGCTGCGCCTTCTTCACAACACTGTCTGTGTGGGTGGACCAGTTCAGTTTGTCCGTGATATGTATGCCGAGGAACTTAAAACTTACTACCCTCTCCACTACTGTCCCGTCGATGTGGATAGGGGGGTGCTCCCTCTGCTGTTTCCTGAAGTCCACAATCGTCTCCTTTGTTTTGTTGACGTTGAGTGTGAGGTTATTTTCCTGACACCACACTCCGAGGGCCCTCACCTCCTCCCTGTAGGCCGTCTCGTCATTGTTGGAAATCAAGCCTACCACTGTAGTGTCGTCCGCAAACTTGATGATTGAGTTGGAGGCGTGCATGGCCACGCAGTCGTGGGTGAACAGGGAGTACAGGAGAGGGCTCAGAACACACCCTTGTGGGGCCCCAGTGTTGAGGATCAGCGGGGTGGAGATGTTGTTACCTACCCTCACCACCTGGGGGCGGCCCGTCAGGAAGTCCAGTACCCAGTTGCACAGGGCGGGGTCGAAACCTTGATGACGAGTTTGGAGGGTACTACGGTGTTAAATGCTGAGCTGTAGTCGATGAACAGCATTCTCACATAGGTATTCCTCTTGTCCAGATGGGTTAGGGCAGTGTGCAGTGTGGTTGCGATTGCGTCGTCTGTGGACCTATTGGGGCGGTAAGCATATTGGAGTGGGTCTAGGGTGTCAGGTAGTGTGGAGGTGATATGGTCCTTGACTAGTCTCTCAAAGCACTTTAAGTGCTACAACGCTAATGTTTGTGTAAACGCTTTTCAGTTGTGTTCTGTGGGTGTCACTGAGTAGACTGATACCCCATTTCATTGCTTCACATTCCAACCTTGTTTAACATTATCTAGTCTAAATATGGCATGATTCCATCAATTGTAAACGTCTCCATCACTTTGAAAAGAGGTACTTTTATTTTGAAGGCAAAATTCCACTATTGTGCCTAATCCTTATTGTGGCTAGCACATAACACATATCCCGGTCCGGTCGAGCATCACTAGCCAGATGAAGCTAGCTGACTGCCTATGACGTTAGCTTTAGGCAACAGGGAAGTAGCTGGCCAGCTGATTATTTTAATGAACTGAAGTTTTATTTCAATAGGAGAACAATAAGTGGCTACCAAGCTAATACTTACTCACAAGGATTCCTAAATCATTGCTAAGAATAACGAAAACGACTGCAGTTTCTTCTTGGTAGTGTGTACCGGTGCTCGACCAGTTGGTGAAAGCCAATGTCACCCACGACAGAGAACGGTTAATTGTCAAGGGCAATGAATTCCATTATCTTGGCATTAATAGATTTCACCTTTGAGTTGTCTCGCTGAAAATGTCTTACTCTTTCAAATGACTGCTCGATCCACACAGCAGACATTGTGGGCTAGGGTAGGAATGCTGTGTTGCCTGTGTAGTGCAATATTTTCCTTGGAGTCATTATGTCATGTACCTACGTTATATAGGTATACACATCTGCTTTGACATCGGTTTTGCACATCAGTGTTAAACTAGACATCGGGCCGATACCGATGTTGGCATTTTTAGCTAATGTTGTCCGATTCCGATAAGTTCACCGATATATCATGCATTCCTAGTATGTTGTGTAGTAAGCTGTTAGTAGCCCATGTGCCTCACCCTCATCATTTGGTCCCTCTCTCCCTCATAATTTAGCCTACTGTTCTGACTTGGTTGTGCACATGTATCCTATAGCCTGTTTTAGAGAAATGTAATCATCGAATATTGTAAGAGCTTCATTGTCTGCTGATATGCCCCCTTTTTCTTATCCTACGGTTAAGACTTGGTGTACAGGGAGAATACTGTAAGAATGGCCCATGTTCTGAATTCTGTCGCTGTACATTTCAAAAGTGCTGAACGAATAGTTATATTGACTATGTCCGTCCTAGCTCGCTCAATAATATATTAATCGAAATTATGGCTTGCCTTTTATTTGCTCATTGTCCCCTTATGCCATAATTTGTACATCTCAATTGTCAGTAGAAACCAAATTTGTTGAAGCAAGTCGGCCATATCATCTGTTTTTTTAAAAGGCAATACATTCGCTGCCAGACAAGGCTCCGCTGATAGCCAGGTGTAGCAGTGGTAAGTATTCACTCCATGGTGCTGAAAAGAAAGCTTCATGTAGGCCCTAAGAGTTTGTGGGCACATTTTGTCACCGTTGTGGTGCAATTAATGTATTGTTTATTGTTGTGTAGTGGCTTTTCTGGCATGCATCTAAAACATTTTCGGGGAGTTTGCCACACCAAGAAATACATGCTAAATCAGGCTTCCTTCACTTCAGAATATTCAAAAACATGCATTCTGTTTGCTACAAGGCACTAATGTAATACTGCAAAAAATGTGGCAAAGCAATTCACTTTTTTTCCTGAATACAAAGTGTTATGTTTGGGGCAAATCCAATACAACACATTGCTGAGTAGCACTCTCCATATTTTCAAGCATAGTGGTGGCTGCAATATGTTATGGGTATGCTTGTAATCATTAAGGACTGGGGAGGTTTTCAGGATAAAAAAGAAACAGAATGGAGCTAAGCACCGGAACAATCATTGAAGATAATTTTAATTAATGAATGAATTCAGGCTGTAACAAAACAAAATGTGGAATAAGTCAAGGCCAAATGTTCCCACATTGTAAAATAATAGGGGTGGACATGATTTAGCAAGGCACTAGAGTAATACTGCAGGACAAAAAACAACTCCGATATAAAGTTGTTTTTTTCCAAAGTTGCCGTAATGCCATGTGCGTCCACTTATATCAGCGCATTCGTATCAACCTAACCTTTATGGAACTTATTTTCAATCAAATACGCCTCACGTGGCAAATCAGCAATTACATTTTTAGTTGACCAAATTCAACACTCTCATTGACCTCCATAAAACAAATACTCAATTCGTGGGCTTATTTTTGTGGCCAGATTTTTGGCGGAGTAAACCTCTTGCTTCGCCTCTTTATCTCAGGTCACACACACTTCAAAATGTAACAAATGGGGTGGTACGTGCAGCACAATGCACACAACACTAAATCACAGAGTTTCTAAACCCAGAGGCGCAACATCGCTATATTGATGGAGTGCCTTTGATTTGACTGCCTGCAATGCTTTAAGAAGAAAAACAAAACAAGAAAATAGAAAATAAAAGTAAGAAATAATTAAACAGCAGCAGTAAAATAATTGCAATAGCGAGGCGATATACAGGGTGTACCAGTACACAGTCGTTGTGCGGGGGCACCGGTAATTGAGGTAATATGTACATGTAGGTAGAGTTAAGATAATAAACAGAGACTAGCAGCAGCGTAAAAGAGCGGTCTGGGTAGCCCTTTGATATTATGTAGGTTGAATGCTGTAATAATACAGATAAAACCATTAATAAAAGTGCATTGAGCTCACAGAAAAAAAACAGAACAAAATGGAATTAAATAATTGACTTCGGACTTTGTAACACAATAAAATGTAAAGAAATCCAAGGGGGTGAATGTTTATTTTTTACAATATTTATTTTTTAAATACAAATAATTCACACCAGATACACATACGAACATCAATTTACAGACGCACACAAACAACAATCTCATCTGCCCAGATCCACATGATCACACCCCCATCCCTAGTGCCTGCATTATTGATGACCACATGGCCTTAAATTCTACCAATTTATTTTTCTCGGTCGCCCATGCTATTTCAATAATAAATCATTTGAGTTTTATATTGTGTTAATGATGGCAGATTGATTGATTTCCAAGTATTTTGTATATGTTTTTTCAAGATGAGTCTTTCTTGTCTTGAAATATGCAGACAGACGGATTAAAAGTAATACTTCTGACAGCCAACATTCTAGCTCCACCCATAACTTTTGTACTTTATAGCATTCCCAGAAAGCATGGATTATTAAGTCATTATTAGTTTACACTTAAGACATGACTTTGTTGTTGTGCTGTAGAATCTGTGAATTTTGTCTCTTGTATAATAAATGATATACATGAGATAATACTGGATTAAGCGTACACTTTAATTAACTGTAATTTCGTTAGTTATGCTGCAACATTCCCTCCATCTTGTGCCAACATCAGTTATTTTTAAGTCTTGGTTCAAATAGTTAAAACTGTTTTCAAAGGGGGGAATACTTATGATATCCACTGTATATAAGCTTTCTTTGGCTACTGTAGCTGTTGGGCTGTTTCACAGATGGACTGGGTGAATTATTGGGGTGTTATTATTTCAGACGGGAAATAATGTATGAGAGCAGAGCTCAGTGTTCTATACGGTCTTCCCTGTCCAGTGATTTTGTTTTCTCTTCACTCCACTTATATGTCTGTGGTTATTCTGCAATGGTAAGCATGGTCACAATTCCAATCATTCCTGCATTTCCGGTTTTAAGCGACTTGAGAAGTGGTTTTCCAGTGGCCAATTGTCTCGGTCTGATACGAAGCATGCTTGACTTACTGCAACTCCCCCTAATGAAAGATTGCACACCGAACTCTGGTTGTGTCCTCAATTGCAGCGCACATTAAGAGCTCATGTTCCGAAAATGTGGTCGGAAGTGCTGTATGGATGGTGTGATGCAATTGTGGAGCCTCTGGAGAGGCAGAGGCCAAATTGAACTCCGTACCATATCGCCGTGCGCCTCCGAAATGTTCTAACAATGCAGAGGGCTCCGTATAGCTCCGCATTGACATGATTGGTTGATGGTAGGTGACGGTGGGAGGTCCTGTATAAACTCAAACTCACTTCCTTGACAATTTCCTTTACAAGTATGAATGCCCTGACTTCTCAGAGGCCATATCACCGTAAATGCTGCAATGCAGACGTGCTGCATGGTCAAGCCGACCTTTTACTCCAACAAAGGATGGGACAATAGAATGACAGTACTTCAAATAGAGGCTGTGTTAGAATATGTTGAAAACTTGATGGCACTACCAAGCAACACTTCTATTCATAGCACTGATTCAAAAGTATGGAATTAGCTAACCAAGTTAGGCTTTCTTTGGTGGAGTCATACTCACACTTGTGCCTTGTGTTGTAGTGGACGACATTGATTGCAAACAGATAGGCCTCGGAGTTCTATCTCTGCCATTTTACTTCATCAAATTAAACTTGGTTCTTCCTTGATCTGCCCGATGACTACAGAAGGTTTTATTTTGTTAAATTTCATCATAATAAACATGACTAACTCACTCCAGATCCTCTGTACCAATCTTTCATTTTTAGCATTCCTACTATAGAGGAGTTTACAGAAGGGCCCTCAACTGTTCAGAAGGGAGCATGTGTTAAACAAGCCAAGTCAAATCTGCACTAGAGTGCGCAACCAACAGCACATGTCCCAGACACTCCAGTGCTGTTGACACACACCTGCCTGTGGCCTGGCTGCCTTTCCCCCTCTCCACTGTGACATCACAGCTTTTATCTCCCCCTCACCACCATCTCCATATTTAGCCCTTCTGTAATCAGTGTAGTGGGCCTCAGCCTGGCCAAGCACACACACGGGATCCTCTGGAGTCACTGCATGTTCCAAACACTGCCTTGCTTCCTATTTTTTTGTTGATGTAAAGTCTGCATTCGATATGTATTGAGCTTCCGTGTAAATGGAAGGAAAATAAGTTATGAAAATCACTCAGACCTTAAAAGGCTGGCCTTTCCAAGTTCCAACAAGTGCCTTTAGTTAAGCACTCTACCAGTGGCAAGAGTTTTAAAGTGCTGGGATACTTTCAGATCTGAATGTTGCCGTGAACTTTGGTGACCTTTAGTTACCTCTGAGATGAATGATTCTTCAGCTTCCTTTTCAACTTGTCTTCCTTTGTGTGAGTTGAGCCCACATCTGCACTTTTAATGATGATGTGCCTGCGTCTGGACAGCTTCCTGTGAGCAGAGCAGCAGTGTGCTAGCTGGACCTATCCACATCCACTACACTGCTGTAGCTTTCATGACCATCTGCTCAGCCTCGGTCTTCCTTGCCCTTTGTCATGCTCTGTGGTGGTGGTAGATCTCTGTCGCTAATATGCTACTACTTAGTCCCAATGTAATCATAGCAGTTATCGGTCAGAGTCATGTTGCAAATGATTTTTGCTATTTGCACTATTCCATTTGTAGCCCGTGTGCAGTGAATTGTAAACATTGCCATTTGTGCTGTGTTATCAGTAACAACGTTTGTTTCTACTTTTATGAAAGGTTAGGTCAGTGAGACACCAGTTTTTTGTTATCTTTTTCATTTGTTAATTTATGAATTCCCTACACCCACTTTGTTACTTAATCCACAGAAAGATAATTTCATATTTTTTCAACCCTTAGAACAGATGCCGTATTTAGCATTTGTGTGTGGGCATGGGCTTGGTAAGAGCGTTTAAATTTCTCTCCTCTTCGGAAATGTGTTGATAATGACTTTTAATGAACACTATTTCATGGTCCACTTCATAGCAGAAGTTTGGAGTGTTTAGTCATGTCCTTCTGGGAAGTCAAATCATTCATCAAAATGACCTTTGTACATCTTGTAAAAAACAGTGAAGTTATTTACTGATGTGGACTGTGCGCTGATGTGTAGCCTTTCTTAACTAGTATTGAATATCCAGTGTGTAAAAATAGTGGCACAGGATTGTACAATAGGCCTTTTCAGGGCCTGATAGGGTGTTTAGATAAGACAAACCAGCAGCAGGTGATTAAAAACATCCTCTCCTTCTACACCTCTATAAAGACGTTAGACTGCACTCTGTCTACCTCAGCCTACTGGTATCAAATGTATTTATAAAGCCCTTCTTACATTAGCTGAAGTCACAAAGTGCTGTACAGAAACCCAGCCTAAAACCCCAAACAGCAAGCAATGCAGGTGTAGAAGCACGGTGGCTAGGAAAAACTCCCTAGAAAGGCCAGAACCTAGAAGGAAACCTAGAGAGGAACCAGGCTATGAGGGGTGGCCAGTCCACTTCTGGCTGTGCCAGGTGGAGATTATAACAGAACATGGCCAAGATGTTCAAATGTTCATAGATGACCAGCAGGGTCAAATAATAATAATCACAGTGGTTTTCGAGGGTGCAACAGGTCAGCACCTCAGGAGTAAATGCACCTCGGGACACACTGTGGCCCCATCCGACAATACCCCCGTACAGGGCCAAACAGGCAGGATATAACCCAACCCACTTTGCCAAAGCACAGCCCCCACACCACAAGAGGGATATCTTCAACCACCAACTTACCATCCTGAGACAAGGCCAAGTATAGCCCACAAAGATCTCCGCCACAGCACAACCCAAGGCGGGGCACCAACCCGGGCAGGAATATCACATCAGTGACTCAACCCACTCAAGTGACGCACCCCTCCTAGGGATGGCATGGAAGAGCACCAGTAAGCCAGTGACTCAGCACCCGTAACAGGGTTCGAGACAGAGAATCCCAGTGGAGAGTGGGGAACCGGCCAGGCAGACAGCAAGGGCTGTTCATTGCTCCAGAGCCTTTCTGTTCACCTTCACACTCTTGGGCCAGACTACACTCAATTATAGGACCTACTGAAGAGATGAGTCTTCAATAAAGACTTAAAGGTTGAGAACGAGTCTGCGTCTCTCACATGGGTAGGCAGACCATTCCATAAAAATTGAGCCCTATAGGAGAAAGCCCTGCCTCCAGCTGTTTGCTTAGAAATTCTAGCTTAGAAATTCTAGGGACAGTAAGGAGGCCTGCGTCAGCTTTTTCAAAATTCTTTGAGAGGTATGGGAGATTCGATATAGGCCGATATTTTTTAAATATTTTCTGGGTCAAGGTTTGGCTTTTTCAAGAGAGGCTTTATTACTGCCACTTTAGTGAGTTTGGTACACATCCGGTGGATAGAGAGGCATTTATTATGTTCAACATAGGAGGGCCAAGCACAGGAAGCAGCTCTTTCAGTAGTTTAGTTGGAATAGGGTCCAGTATGCAGCTTGAAGGTTTAGAGGCCATGATTATTTTCATCAATGTGTCAAGAGATCTAGTACTAAAAAACCTCTGTGTCTCCCTTGATCCTAGGTCCTGGCAGAGTTGTGCAGACTCAGGACAACTGAGCTTTGGAGGAATATCCAGATTTAAACAGGAGCCGTAATTAGCTTTCTAGTGATCATGATCTTTTCCTCAAAGAAGTTCTTGAATTTATCACTGCTGAAAAGTGAATGCCATCCTCTCTTGGGGAATGTTGCTTTTTAGTTAGCTTTGCGACAGTATCAAAAATACATTTGTGATTGTTCTTACTTTCCTCAATTAACCTGGAAAAATAGGATGATCGAGCAGCAGTGAGGGCTCTTCGGTACTGTCTTTCTAAGCTAGTCAGAATACTTCCAGTTTGGTGTTTCCGGTGTTATGGTTTCAGTCAGGACCTGTAATTGAACAGACAGACAGACAGACAGACAGACATTGCTCGCTTTGGGCAATACACTTGTATCATTTACTATTTGGAGATCCATGTTTTGTTTTTACTTCAAATGAATGGCAGTCTGTGTAGAGGTGGATGAGAATTGGTGATTGTCAGCACAGCCCCCTGCCTGCATGTCTCTGTCCATCCGTCTGTCCGCCCGTCTGTCCGTCCGTCTGTCCGTCTGTGAATGAGCTGCAGCTCTCTGTCTCTCTGCCAGAGTGTCTAAGCGGCCAAGCTGCCTGGGACTGACTGGGAGGTAGTGTCATCAGACTGGGTTTTTAATTGGACTCTGATTTCTGCTTGTGCTGCAGTGTAGTGTGTGATGATGTGACTGTCATAGTTATGGTGAATAGAGGCAAGCAGATGCGCCCTCTCTCCTGTTTGAGAGACTATACTGTACATACAGTGGGGCAAAAAAGTATTTAGTCAGCTACAAATTGTGCAAGTTCTTATTGACCAAATACTTATTTTCCACCATAATTTGCAAATAAATAAATAAAAAATCCTACAATGTGATTTTCTGGATTTTTTTTCCATCCTGTTATAGTTGAAGTGTACCTATGATGAAAATTACAGGCCTCTCTCATCTTTTTAAGTGGGAGAACTTGCACAATTGGTGGCTGACTAAATACTTTTTTACCCCACTGTATACTCGCAGAATACAGCTGTTTCCAGGCCATAATGGAGCAAAATGTCATTCCTGTATAGAAAGTGATTGATGACATTATGAGGTCATTTAGAACACTGTGATCAGACAGCTACTAAGGTATTTGGGATTTTACACACCTAGGCTATATGCAAATCCAGAGCTTTGTTTTTCACAAACAACAGGCCACATTCTGTTTTTAGTTCATGACTTCTTTCCAATATGCCAGTATTGCTGCCAGGCTACAGTATATTTGAGCGACATCTAGGTTACATGCATCACTCTCAGGACAGACAATTATTTATTTATTTCACCTTTACTTAACTAGGCAAGTCAGTTAAGAACATATTCTTATTTACAATGACGGCCTACCCCGGCCAAACCAGGACGACGCTTTGCCAATTGTTCACCACCCTATGAGACTCCCAATCACAGCCGGATGTGATGCAACCTGGATTCGAACCAGGGACTGCAGTGACTGAGATACAGTCTGCTGTGGAGGGAGACTCCTGGACACCCCTCTGGGTCTGTGAGTTGAGTTCTGGCTCTGCTGGTCGGTCACAGCTGTGTGTAGAGGCGGGGTCATTTATGGTACATATCCTGATATCTATTAAAGCAGGGCCCATGTAGGCAGATCCTCTCAACCAATAGGAAACCTCTATTGCTCCTCTGTCCTGACTTGAGGCAACATTTGGATTGTTTTACCTGCAGTTCAAGGGCTGATCCTCATCTTACTTTATCTCCCACTCCTCCTCTAACATCCCCAGAGCCTTGCTTTCTTCTGTGCACCAGTGGTTCTTGCTGGCATGAAAACCTCTCAACAAGCTCTTAGCGATCTCTTAATTTGGGCATCGCCATCTTCAGAACAGGCGGTTATCAGGCTCCTTTTAGATGCTCCGTCTGTTCTGAGTGTTCTCCATCCTTGGTATGCATTCCACCAAAACCCTTCACTGGTTCAGAGCAGCCACTCAAATGCCAAACCTTTTTAAGAAGACCCATGTTTACTTCAAAGATGTCCTGTTACATTGTTTTACCTCATCGTAGAAACTAAAAGTAAAATATATATATTTTTTATTTGCACTCTGAATAATTGCTCTACCAATCCTGATCTTTAGAGATGCTACATCCATTTTGTCTCCTTATTTTCCCCTTCCCTCTGGAGGAGAGGTGGCTCATGGTGGTTTGTGGGAGGCTAGTTTCTCCTGCAGTTACCAATGGGGTGAGCATTAACCAGGACTCTGGTTAAACTTTAACTCCATCATACTCCCATATTCCCGTCCTGCTGACCTGAACAGATTATGTCCCACCCTCAGAACACACAGTCACACACAGGCCATGACCCCAAACGAAGAAGGCTTGTTTACAGCACCAGAGACAGATTTAGACACAGTGAGCATCAGGCTATTTCTGCTTGACTCTTAGCTGTTAAGTGTTCCACCAGGCTATTGGTCTGAAGACTGATTAGACACTATTGTATTACAAAACGCATTAACAGTGAGATCAATCATCAGTTGTTGGGTCATTTTTTAGGACATTGAATATATCTGAAAGCAGTCTTGGCCTTGCTACATGGTGATCCTGCGCCAGCTGTAGCTGTTATATATTCCCTTCTGATTTACCAGCACTACAGTTCCCTAACTCCCTTAATGGCTAGGGCTCCATTTAGAAATCCCGGGATTGACTTGTAGCAGGGATCTCCTAACTGAGCTGTTTTTGTTTGTCTGTTGGCATGGAGACCTTAACTGTGAGACAGCTGATTTGTTGAGCTCCAGGAGGTGAGACAGGCAGCTAAAATCACGAAGTGTGACTGAAGTGAAATGATTAAGCTAGATATGCAATCTAATCACTCCTTGTACGAACAAAATCTGGGCCAATGTTCCACCTTTGTGTGTGTGTGTGTGTGTGTGTGTTAGAAATATTACCTTGCCGTTAACTCAGCCACAGTGGTGCCAATGGTATCATGTAAAGGCCAAGGTGACTTCTTACAGAACCCCCCCCCCCCCCCCCCCGGTCTATGGTAAACAAGTGTAATAAATAAGAAAGGTATTGAATGCATAAAGAATGATTTGCCAAAATTGGAATCCTTTCATGGTAGAGTAGATAAGCTGGAGCGCTTTGAAGGTCTCAACTTAAGCTGGTATTTTCCAAGTCTAGTGAATGCTTCTGGTGCTTAGAGACATGCTCCGGAGCATTGGAGGCTAGTACCACTTTTGGCTCTTGAGCACTACTTTCAGAACTACCGGCTAAGAAAATATACATACCTACCGGAGAATCTCTTTAATGTAAACATTACCTAACATAATGATTTGTTCCCACCACATGATGGCTTGGTCATAGTTAGAGAGATACCAGGCTTTGATTAAGAATAATTAAGAATAATTCAGATAGCCCATAGTCTTTGCTATGTACTCTGTTGTCTTGCATATGGCTATCAGCTACACAACCAGTTATGTAATGCTGCAATCTGCAGGAGATGGTGCACATGACCCCTGACCTCTGAGGGCCTGACTGGTCCACAGTACAAAGGTTTTCCCATGTTCCACTAGGGAGTTCCTTAGAGAGTGACACATGCTACATCCTGTTAATGTCACAAGTGTGTTTGTGTGTGTGCGCGCGCGTCTACGCCATCAGCCCCCAATGCACTGTTATCCCTCTGAGTCGGCTCTGTAAATACACACACAGACTCGCAGCAACAACTCCACCATCGGGAGGGACATTGACATCCAAACTATTTCTGCAGACCCTTGTGAATGAACATCAGCCCCTGTAGCTCAGATTGTTCATGCATTCCTCCACCATGACGGAGGCATGCACATGTAATAGCATGAGTCTCTACCAGGGCTCCAGCCGTGTTCTTATACCATGATACCTCATAGCTGCCATGCTTTTCATATAATAACTCATGACGGTAATTGTGTTGTGTTGAAAGACATGGGAGTCCTTATCATCCATTCATAGTTTTTTGTTTTTCTGTTGGGATGGATTGTGCAGATGAGAGGGTTAAAGCTAACCAAATGTAATGTAATAAATGGGTTAGCGTTAGCCAGCTAATCCGTAATCACCTAATGCTATTTCAGGCTTCGTGTAGTGCTGTTGTCTCAGCATCATCCACATCCACACTAATATCCCTCCCTGGTAATTGTGTAGTGCAATAGGGAATTGACTTACCTAGGCTTGAGCTACAGTACGTCAATGCTGTCTCTCTCTCTAGACTTACTGCCGGGGTACTCCCTTGCATTTGATTTGCAGTATGTTAGTTCTGCAGCAGAACTTCAATATTTTATGATTTTTTTAAAGAGAAATAGTCAGTTTCAGTGCAGTTAATGCCTCCCTAAAAGAGACTAGAGGTAGAGACTAGCACTGAGGAGTCTGTGGTCTGATGTATTTACTCAGACTAAACAAACAGGTGTCTGGCCTTAGTTGCTGAACTCCACAGAGTTCTCCACTCATTCTGGGATTGACCATAGTTGTCTGTTTTTGTTTAGTGGGATACTCTACTTCTAGGTCTTTCACCTGAGAGACTCTGCATCCTGCTCTAACTATCTGTGTTGCGGGTCTGTGTTTCACCAGATTAATAAATCAAGTTAAACTCACTGACCTTGTTCTTTTGCAGAACAATGTCTCATTCTACCACACTGAGGTATGTGCCACAATTCCTCTGTTTACTGATTGGCCACCACCACTGAGGGCACTGAGGCTGTTGTTGCAGAGCAAATCAACTCCACACACACTCCTCTCATCCACATAGACTGAGACAACAACCCAAGGATGTACACAACAACCCAAGGATGTACACAAACAGAGTAAATATGTTAGTTGTGTCGTGGTTTGTCAGACTACGTGCTCCATTACTGAGTAAAGCCATTATAATACCGGTAAGCTTTTTACTCAAATGTTTTCAAGTGCAGAATGAGTGGCTGGTCCTTTTTCTGCTGATGCAAATTTCTGGCATGAAAATGCAAAACCAAAAATACCCAAAATAATAATAATAATTTCACCTTTATTTAACCAGGTAGGCCAGTTGAGAACAAGTTCTCATTTACAACTGCGACCTGGGCCAAGATAAAGCAAAGCAGTGCAACAAACAACACAGAGTTACACATGGGATAAACAAACATACAGTCAGTAACACAATAGAAACATCTATATACAGTGTGTGCAAATAAAGTAAGGAGGCAAGGCAATAAATAGGCCAATAATGGCGAAGGAATTACAATTTAGCAGTTAACACTGGAGTGATAGATGTGCAGATGAGGATGTGCAAGTATAAATACTGGTGTGCAAAAGAGCAGAAAAACAAAACAAATATGGGATGGAGGTAGGTAGTTGGTTGGATGGGCTATTTACAGATGGGCTGTGTACAGCTGCAGCGATCGGTAAGCTCCTGACAGCTGACACTTATAGTTTGTGAGAGAGATAGAAGTCTCCAACTTCAATGATTTTTGCAATTTGTTCCAGTCATTGGCAGCAGAGACCTGGAAGGAAAGGCGGCCAAAGGAAGTGTTGGCTTTGGGGATGACCAGTGAATTATACCTGCTGGAGTGCGTGCTACAGGTGGGTGCTACAATGGTGGCCAGTGAGCTGAGATAAGGCGGAGTTTTTCCTAGCAAAGACTTATACATGAGTGAAGGATGCTTTGTTCCGGATTCTAGATTTAATTTTGGATTGGAGATGCTTAATATGAGTCTGGAAGGAGAGTTTACAGTCTAGCCAGACACCTAGGTATTTATAGGTGTCCACATATTCTAATTCAGAACCGTCCAGGGTAGTGATGCTCGTCGGGCAGGCGGGTGCAGGCATCGATCGGTTGAAGAGCATGCATTTCGTTTTACTAGCATTTAAGAGCAGTTGGAGGCCACGGAAGGAGTGTTGTATGGCATTGAAGCTCGTCTGGAGGTTTGTTAACACAGTGTCCAAAGAAGGGCCAGATGTATACAGAATGGTGTCGTCTGCGTAGAGGTGGATCAAAGAATCACTCGCAGCAAGAGCGACATCATTGATATATACAGAGAAAAGAGTCGGCCCAAGAATTGAACCCTGTGGCACCCCCATAGAGACTGCCAGAAGTCCGGACAACAGGCCCTCTGATTTGACACACTGAACTCTATCTGAGAAGTAGTTAGTGAACCAGGCGAGGCAGTCATTAGAGACACCAAGGCTGTTGAGTCTGCCGATAAGAATACGGTGATTGACAGAGTCGAAAGCCTTGGCCAAGTCGACGAAGACGGCTGCACAGTACTGTATTTTATTGATGGTAGTTATGATATCATTTAGGACCTTGAGCGTGGCTGAGGTGCACCCGTGACCAGCTCGGAAACTGGATTGTATAGCGGAGAAAGTAAGTGTTATATTAATAAAAACATTGCTTACATAACTTATAGCAGCAATTTTTTTACACGGGACAGTATTAGTTTACACTGGCTGAACTCGTTCTGTGGTCTATTGTGCAACAACTACAACTTCAGGGCAGTAGCGAGCCAGGCCCTCTTCTCTCACTCCCTTTGAAGATCAGATGTTATTATAGGTTAGTAACAGTTATTTCTCTGGATATATAGAAAAATCTCCAGGCAACGCTCTGTCATGTACCGCAGGTACCCTGGCCTTTTGTTAAGGATTAATATCAGGGAACACAAACTTACTACGGAAGCCCTGCAGGTTCATCTGCAACTAACATGAAACATATGTGTCCAAATCGCTTTCCAGGTAATGGAAATCATGAAGCTGTTTTCTGCTATAATCCCACTTGGTCTAGCTTTTGTGTTATTTGTTTGTGTCTTTGAAAGACATTGGTATGGTTTGTGTAACTTTAACAAAAATATGCTGCATGATAGAGGCAGAGTGTGTAATTCTGAAAGACAAGCTTGGCTAGAAGTGTTTTTTTGACAGCAGTTGATGTCCAGATGCTTTACAGGTCAGAGTTCAAGCTCTGTCTGTGTGAGTCAGTAGGTATAGGGCTGTGTGTGTCCATCCCTCTGTCCGTCTGTCTTTCTGTCTGCAAGACTGGACTGTGAGGACTTAGGGCATCAGGATGAGATCAATGTGTATAATTAGAGACAGCTGATTATCCCTCTAACTTGTTTGTGTATCTGACTCCAACAGTAGTACCATTTACAGAGGAAAGAACTAGAACCTGTCCCAGGAAGAGTGAGCATGACCTGCCCCATGATGGATTCCCCCTCACTCCTACAGACTAATTCATGATGCTGGGAGGAGCTGACTCTGAGCTGCTTGTTGTCCATACCCCCTATTTGGATCCCCACTTCCTGTCCTGTCCTGTCCTCTCCCCCTCTGAAATGGTCAGCTTTTTATTGGGTTTATGGGGTTTTGGAGCAGACCAAATGTACGGGTCGAGTTTCAGCGGTGCCAGAGAGAGCTAGCCAAGGCACACAAACAACAGTTCCCCCTCTACTTTTTTGTGAATGCCTTTAGACATGGATATGGTGTGGAAAACCGCAGCCTTGCTGATTCTGCAGTTTGCCGCTACAGTCGCTCTCCTGGCCCATCCTATAGTGTTTTTCTACTTCAGGGAGACACTTTTGTCTGTTTGTGGTTTATTTTCCTTCGTCATTCTTAATCTCCCCTCTGTAGCCATGTTCAGCAGCTCACTGTACAGTACTCTGTCAGGACTTTCTTCCTCCTTCTGACAAACTGTCTCTGCCTGGTCCTGGCTAATGGCAGAGATTGAGATGTTCCTTGCTGGTGGTGATCACTTCACTGCTCAGTATGTGGACAAGCTGATGATGTATTTAGAATGAGTTCCATGTTAAATCAGCACCTGTTTAGTGAGTGTGAGGCCAACAGCATCAGGCTGTCTGGTCCCTGTCTGACGCTTGTGGCAGGGGGTCAGCATGTGGCTGGGTCTAAGGCCCTATTCCCACTATGAGAGAGGAAGTCTGAAGAGTGGAGTGGCAAAAGAGATTTCTACTTTTCAATTCACAATAAATCCTTACCTTTCATGTTGGCTGGCAATGCGACATTCTTGGTCCGGAGCTCATTTTGACCGTAAATATCCCAGTAGCCACGAGCCAGTAAGCACAAACTATTTAACAATCAGAGCAACTTTTCTTCTATAACATGTTGCAATATTGAATAATGCAACCAAACCACATTACACTCTTGAATAATGCAACAATCCACAAGCATGTGCAGACAATTAAAGTGTTTATTTTCTCATCCCTACACTTAAATTAGCTGACAATAGGCTATACTGCTCACTCCCGCTGGCTAGCTAGCTAACTAACAGCATGCTTCATGATCAAGTAATGTTAGCATATCAATTATGAACATTTACCTCTCCCATACGAATATAAAAGTACAGTAGTGTGATCATGCAGTGTAATTCATATTATAATATTGGCTACACAGCTAGGTAACATTAGCTAGCAAGGTAACATTAGCTAAGCAAAATCATTTATGGGGACTGGGGATGAGGCTGGGGCTTTTACTCACTTTGAGGGTTCATGGGGGTTAAGCTGGGACTGGAACAGGGGCTTTGATGAGGGAAGGGGTAGAATGGGGCTGGTGCTCGAGCTGCAGCAGTGGCTTATAGTGGGGGTTGGGCAGGCAGGGCTATGGTCTGTGCAGTTGTGCTGGTGGTTTTAAAGGGAATTATAACTGGGAGTTTGACATCCCAATGAAGGATTAGAGAGACTATGTGAGTGACCGGCACCTACAGGACTCCAATTCAGTCTAAAGTCATATATTCTTCCAAAAACAAATCAGTTTTTCATTTTGTCAGTGGGCATGGGTACAGTGTGTGACTTGGGACTCAATAATCAGATTGCCTCTTTAAACTCCCCCCTGCAGAACATGACTTGAGGCTGATTGCTAAACAATAGTGGGGGGGGGGGGGGGGGGTAGATTATCATCTGAAGTAGACAGAAGGTGGACAAGATAATGAGGAGGAAGGTTTTTCCATTTACTCAGCTCCCATTGAATGGTTGCTTCACAGATAAAAAGTACGCCCTAATGGATTGACAAGAGAGAACATTCTCCTCAATGATACAATAAAGAGGCTAGTTGCGACTAGTTCAGTCAGTGTTGCTGCGGACTGAGTAAGGCCTAGTGTGTGTGGTGCATAGATGTTTTCATGCCTAGGTTGAGCTGGTTAAAGCCCACACCCTGTTGCACATGGGTATCACACTCAGCAGCACACTGAGATTCCAAAGCATGGAAAGGGCACATGCACATAGTCTCAGGCCTGCTCTGTTCTCTCAAAACATATACCTGAAGTGAGGTCTGTGTCACAGTCACTCTGTGTTGTGTAGAAGGCAGGCAGCTTCATGCGCGTTTGTTTGTGTGTGTGATTTTATGCATTGATCAAATACGACATAACAACTGGTGCAAGTTCAAAGTGAGTTCATAGTACATGATGAAGTAATGCTAAAGAGGAAATAAGTATTGAGTTGAAAAACTAATGCTACTGTCTCTTTAAAAGTTACCATTGCTCACTGCAGTGCAACATTGTCTGTGTTGTATTTATTGGGCCATAACAGTTTCCCTGCCTGTGCATATCTGTGTCTCTACTTGCCATGCAAAGTGATATGTTTGGGATGAATGGCAGGGCTTGTGCCATCCAGGGCTGTTAGGCTTCTCTGTTCACTTTTCAATGGAGACACTTCCTGTTGCTGCTTTGAACAGAGCCTCGTCACACAGATCAGCTGACCCGGGATCAGATTTTGCATTTATTTTGTGACGTACCGGCTCAATTCGGTCTTATGTAGCAAAATTTGAAATAGTGTTTTTTACATTGGATAAAAGCAGAGACTCAGAGCTAGAAAATGGTACATCATACACTACAGTTGAAGAAAAATAGGAAAGTAATTCTGCTTTGAAAGTTGATAAACTTGTAACCTCACTTTTGAGAAAATACACCCTTTCAGAATCGTTCACACCCTCTTAAGCCTTAGCTCCAAACCATCTCTTTAAGGATTCACATGAGGTCATGTACTAAACAAACAAAGATTTCAAGACTAAACGCTGGTTTTTACTACGGGTGTATTCGTAAATTCAATCTGGAGTGCCAGAGTGTGCTCAGAGTTCGTTTTGGGCATTCATAATCTCAGAGCGTTGTCAGATTGTCCGTTCGTAAATTCAGAGCGTTTCGCTCTCGGAGCGTTCAGAGCACACACTGGACGCTCTGTCCAAGGAGTAGGGTTGATCCGAGCGCTCTGACCTAACAACACCCAAGCTAACTGGCTAATGTTGGCTAGCTTACTAGCTGCTTCCTGACATAAATGAGGGAACAGCTCATTTTACTCACTCCAGCAGAGTCGGTTAGGCTGTTGTTATGTTATTCAGAGCGTTGGTGACTGCAACTGTGCTGCTGGCAACAATTTAATTACGCTTTTTTTGCCAATGTTTACTGACACCGGCCATATTCAACGGGTGTTGAGCATTCGTAAATTCGTGAGTTTTTCTGCGCTCTGGCACACTCAGACGAGAGAGCTCTGAAATCAGAGCGAATTTACCAACTACGTCTATCAACAGTTGTCGCAGTGACATCATTTTATTAAAATGGTTACTTGCATCGTGGAGTCTTTTGCTTAGACATGTTGCTAAACAATGAGCCATAATACCAACTCATAACGTTACTACCCTGCATGAATCTTCTGGTAGCTAACCAACCAGGTTCAATGTTAGCTAGCTAGCTAAAATTAGGCTATAACTAGCAATGCAAATATTATATTACTACACAGATCATATACGTAACGTTAGCTAGCGAGCCAGCCAATGTTAGCTAGCTAACAGTATGCTTTAATTTGAAATGAAAATGAATTTCTGACAAAATTATAAACGTGTAATATCGGGAAATATAGTTAGCTAGACTCTTACCCCTCTGTCACAGAAGCCATTGTTGCCTTAGTTTGAAGATGTAATTGGGAGACCGTGTTTTATACAACAGCCTTTTGTGTGTTCTCTTTTCGACTTCATCTGCATATTTGCAATCAATTGCCAGAATTTTCCCCATCTCCTGATTTCAAAACTCGGTCCTCCAGGAAGTAGAGAGCAACACTTTTGCATTTCTGCTATGTGATATCTTCCAAAAAGCAGAGTTAGAAATTATTACCTACACATCCTGACCAGCACATTTTACAGACAGACGCATGCTACATGGCAGGCCAATCTGAACTCTTCTCTCGGCATGTCCAGCCCACTCATTATCTCAGCCAATAATGGCTAGCAGCAAGGTTCCTCTCTTTTTCTGTGGCTAAACCAACTAGGCTCATAATTTAAAAAATGTTATTCGTATTTACAGATGGCATACACGTTTGTTATTAAGGCATATGAAAGTTCACATGTTCCAGAAGGCATTTCTGCCGAAAAACACATTTGGATAAAATAAAAAAAAGTTTATGTTGAAATGGCTATCCTGTGAAGTAGTGACGCACGACATACGCCTAGTTTCCTGAAACGAGTCAAATGTTATGAAGTGTGATCAGATGAATTGCAATTCATTGCAAAGTCCCTCATTTCAGCCCTGCCACAAAAGGACCAGCTGACATCATGTCAGTGATTCTCTCATTAACAGAGGTGTGAGTGTTGACAAGGACAATGCTGGAGATCACTCTGTCATGCTGATTGAGTTCGAATAACAGACTGGAAGCTTCAAAAGGAGGTTGGTGCTTGGAATCATTGTTCTTCCTCTGTCAATCATGGTTACCTGCAAGGAAACACGTGCCGTCATCATTGCTTTGCACAAAAAGGGCTTCACAGGCAAGGATTGCACCTAAAGTAAGATTGCACCTAAATCAACCATTTATTGGATCATCAAGAACGTCAAGGAGAGCGGTTCAATTGTTGTGAAGAAGACTCCAGGGCACCCAAGAAAGTCCAGCAAGCGCCAGGACCATCTCCTAAAGTTGATTCAGCTGCGGGATCGGGGCACCACCAGTACAGAGCTTGCTCAGGAATGGCAGCAGGCAGGTGTGAGTGCATCTGCACGCACAGTGAGGGGAAGACTTTTGGAGGATGGCCTGGTGTCAAGAAGGGCAGCAAAGAAGCCACTTCTCTTCAGGAAAAACATCAGGGACAGACTGATATTCTGCAAAAGGTACAGGGATTGGACTGCTGAGGACTGGGTTAAAGTCATTTTCTCTGATGAATCCCCTTTCCGATTGTTTGGGGCATCTGGAAAAAAGCTTGTCCTGGGAAGACAAGGTGAGTGCAACCATCAGTCCTGTCATGCCAACAATAAAGCATCATGAGACCATTCATGTGTGGGGTTGCTTTTCAGGCAAGGGAGTGGGCTCACTCACAATTTTGCCTACGAACACAGCCATGAATAAAGAATGGTACCAACACATCCTCTGAGAGCAACTTCTCCCAACCATCCAGGAACAGTTTGGTGACAAGCAATGCCTTTTCCAGCATGATGGAGCACCTTGCCATAGGGCAAAAGTGATAACTAAGTGGCGCGGGGAACAAAACATCGATATTTTCGGTCCATGGCCAGGAAACTCCCCAGACCTTAATCCCATTGAGGACTTGTGGTCAATCCTCAAGAGACGGGTGGACAAACAAAAACCCACAAATGCTGACAACTCCAAGCATTGATTATGCAAGAATGGGCTGCCATCAGTGCCATGTGGCCCAGAAGTTAATTAACAGCATGCCAGGGCGGATTGCAGAGGTCTTGAAGAAGAAGGGTCAACACTGCAAATATTGACTCTTTGCATAAATTTCATATAATTGTCAATAGAAGCCTTTGACACTTATGAAATGATTGTAATTATACTTCAGTATTCCATAGTAACATCTGACAAAAATATCTAAAGACACTGAAGCAGCAAACTTTGTGAAAATGTATATTTGTGTCATTCTCAAAACTTTTGGCCACGACTGTACATCGACTGTTCAGCTGATCAGAGTCAAGGTCCACCACATCTTCACAGACATTTTTTCAACCTGTAGTCCATGAAAACAGCATAGAAAATGCTAAAATATTTAGACCTTAATCATTAACAACAAAATCCCAAACCTCAGGAATGGTCTCTCTCTGTCTGCAGTGTTCTATGCAGACAAAGAAAGCAGCTGGATTCCTTAGTTTAGGGAAAAGAGAAAAAGGAAGAACAGGGTAGCCATTATAGGCACAGGCAGCTACATTTCTGTAATGTGCCGTTAATGACGGTTATTAGGCCTGATTTGGTCTGTTAAATGCCTCGTCTGAACCCAAGGCTAGTGCTGCTGCAGTCACACCGCCTTCCATGGTCTGATTTAGGATTAATAAATGCCTCGTCTGGACCCAAGGCTATTGCTGCTGCAGCCACACCGCCTTCCATGGTCTGATTTAGGCTGTTAAATGCCTCGTCTGAACCCAAGGCTAGTGCTGCTGCAGCCACACCGCCTTCCATGGTCTGACTTAGGCTGTTGGCCTGTTGTGTGGAGCTGACACAGAGAAGTGATAGTGTAAGAGTATATAATTGCTGCTTACCTAATGCTGCCCTCTGCTTTGGGGTTTACTATGTTTATTAACTCTGTTGTTCTCCCTCTTCTCTCCACAGTGTCCAGTGTCATGAAACTAAATCCACAGCAAGCTCCGCTATATGTAAGTATGCCACTTTAATCCAAAATCGTATTTCTGTCTGTGGTGCATCTGGGAAATGGATTCAAACCATTAAAACCTATTATGGTTGCTGGAATACATGTTCTATAGATATTAAAGAGTTCTGTTTTTGTGACACGTAAATTAAATATTGACATTTTCATTAAAGGAACCTAAGAATAAAAGAGAGAAATGTATTCATAATATAGATGGTACATAGAATGTATGTGTAAATAACATTGGTTTGAGTGAGTGATAGAGTCTGTCTGTGCTCTGTGACAGTGAGGGCCAGTGGGCCGAGTTATATTGCTGCCCTGGGTAATTGCATGTTGGTGTTTTGCTTGGGTTAGAGCATGTTTAATTAGATTTACACAGTGCATGTGGTGCCCACATTTCAGAAGGGTGGCTGGGCTCGAGACATAACACTGTTATTAGATTATGTGGGTTACTGTAACTTGTTATACTGTTTTAAAACATGCAGGTGGTACCTCTCGTTAAAGCTCGTTGTCCATGTTCAAATCAAATCAATGTTTACTTGTCACGTGCGCTGAATACAACAGGTGTTACGGTGTTTCACCTTACGGTGAAATGCTTACTTACAGGCTCTAACCAATAGTGCAAAAAGGTATTAGGTGAACAATAGGTAAGTAAAGAAATAAAAACAACAGTAAAAAGACAGTGAAAAGTAACAGTAGCGAGGCTATATACAGTTGTGGCCAAAAGTTTCGAGAATGACACAAATATTACTTTTCATATAGTCTCCTATCTCAGTTTGTATGATGGCAATTTGCATATACTCCAGAATGTTATGAAGAGTGATCAGATGAATTGTAATTAACTGCAAAGTCCCTCTTTGCCATGCAAATGAAGCCATGCAAATGAAACCATCTCCAAGATGGCGTGGCAGTCAGACGTCTTTGTCCTGTCGTGTCCCTTGTATATATCGTTTTACATCTTTTTCGTCGCCTATCCTTTAAAATATTTTGCTAAACCTCAACATCTAAATACTCTCCTGCAACCCGCCTCACCCAATGTGGCGTGGATCTGCTTTTTTTTTCCTAAAGTATTTATATTTACTTCGGATCTGGAATCCCTCAACTGAAGCTAGCCAGCTAACTACCAGATATCAGTCAGCAAACCATTGCCAGCGGTCATCAGCTAACCTTCAGCTCGGAAAGCTCTCGTCAGTTCGAACAATGTGACTCTAACCAGAGCATAATGGACCTGTTATTTTTATACCCGGATTCCTACCGCAAACTGAACATTTTCATCTGGATCTTCACAACTAGCTAACCGCAATCCCGGATGACTACTCCTGGCTAGTGTTTCCATCCCAGAGTAAGCACCAATTAGCTTGAAGCTAGCCTGGCCAGGGCTCCTGTGCTACCACCGAAGTATACTCCTGGGCTACAATATCCGGACCCCTTCTACAGCCGGTACGGGGCATGGAACCCCGCAGATCCCCTATGACTGGAATACCGACATAATCTGCCCGAGGATTCCAACAGGCCCCTCAGGCGCGACGCCCGCTGAAGGACCATTATGCTAACCAGCTAGGCCTGCTAGCTACCTAGAGCTACTTGGAACCCTACTAATTCCACGACTGGTCTATCGAAGTCACCGCACAAAGAGGCAAAAACAGACTCACCCCCTTCGCAACGTCCCCCAAAGGCTAACGTTCTAGCCCCTGCTATCTGCTTGCTTGCTAACCCGGTCTGCTAACTGCTAGCTTGCCTGCCCGGGCTGCTAACTGCTAGCCCTTGCTAACTGCTTGCTTGCTAACCTGGTCTGCTAACTGCTAGCCCCTGCTAACTGCTTGCTAACCCGGCCTGCTAACTGCTAGCTTGCCCCGGTCTACTAGCTGCTAGCTTGTTTAGGCCCGGCCTGCTAACTGCTAGCTTACCTGCCCGGTCTGTAACTGCTAGCCCATGCTAACTGCTTGCTTGCTAACCCGGCCTGCTGACTGCTAGCTTGCCCCGGTCTACTAGCTGCTAGCTTGTTTAGCCCCGGCCTACTAACTGTTAGCTTGTTAGCCTGCTAACTGTCTGAATCGCCATGGCCCCAGCCAGCCCAACCACTCACTGGACCCATATGTTCACTTGGCTACGCATGCCTTTCCCTAATATCAATATGCCTTGTCCATTACTGTCCTGGTTAGTGATTACTATCTTATTTCATTGTAGAGCCTCTAGCCCTGCTCAATATGCCTTAACCAACCATGTTGTTCCACCTCTTACATATGCGATGACATCACCTGGATTAAACATCTCTAGAGACTATATCTCTCTCTTCATTACTCAATGCCTAGGTTTACCTCCAATGTACTCACATCCTACCTTACCTTTGTCTTTACACTATGCCTTGAATCTATGCTATCATGCCCAGAAACCTGCTCCTTTTACTCTCTGTTCTGAACGTGCTAGCCGTAACCTTATCCTACTTCTCCTCTGTTCCTCTGGTGATGTGGAGGTTAATCCAGGTCCTGCAGTGCCTAGCTCCACTCCCACCCCCCAGGTGCTCTCATTTGTTGACTTCTGTAAACGTAAAAGCCTTGGTTTCATGCATGTTAACATTAGAAGCCTACTCCCAGATGTCTTAGCCGTGTCTGAATCCTGGCTTAGGAAAACCACCAAAAACCTTGAAATCTCCATTGCTAACTGTAACGTTTTCCGCCAAGATAGAACTGCCAAAGGGGGCGGTGTTGCAATCTACTGCAAATATAGCCTGCAGAATTCTGTATTACTATCTAAGTCTGTACCCAAACAATTTGAGCTTCTACTTCTAAAATTTAACCTTTCCAGAAACAAGTCTCTCACTGTTGCCGCTTGCTATAGACCTCCCTCTGCCCCCAGCTGTGCCCTTGATACCATATGTGAATTGATTGCCCCCCATCTATCTTCTGAGCTCGTGCTACTAGGTGACCTAAACTGGGACATGCTTAACACCCTGGCAATCCTACAAACTAAGCTTGATGCCCTCAATCTCACACAAATTGTCAATGAACCTACTAGGTACCACCCCAAATCAGTAAACACGGGCACCCTCATAGATGTCATCCTAACTAATTTGCCCTCTAAATACACCTCTGCTGTTTTCAATCAAGATCTCAGCGATCACTGCCTCATTGCCTGCATCCGTAATGGGTCTACGACCAAACGACCACCCCTCATCACTGTCAAACGCTCCCTGAAACACTTCTGCGAGCAGGCCTTTCTAATCGACCTGGCCAGGGTATCCTGGAATGACATTGACGTCATCCCGTCAGTAAATGATGCCTGGCTATTCTTTAAAATTGCCTTCCTCACCATCTTAAATAACCATGCCCCTCTCAAAAAATGTAGAACTAGGAATAGATATAGTCCTTGGTTCACTCCAGACCTGTCTGCCCTTGACCATCACAAAAAAATCCTGTGGCGTTCTGCATTAGCATCGAATAGTCCCCGTGATATGCAACTTTTCAGGGAAGTTAGGAACATATATACACAGGCAGTTAGAAAAGCTAAGGCAAGCTTTTTCAAACAGAAATTTGCATCCTGTAGTACTAAATCAAAAAAGTTCTGGGACACTGTAAAGTCCATGGAGAATAAGAGCACCTCCTCCCAGCTGCCCACTGCTCTGAGGCTAGGAAACACGGTCACCACCGATAAATCCACTATAATTGAGAATTTCAATAAACATTTCTTTACGGCTGGCCATGCTTTCCACATGGCTACCCCTACCCCGGTCAACTGCCCGGCACCCCCCACAGCAACCCGCCAAAGCCCCCACCGTTTCTACTTTACCAAAATCCACATAGCTGATGTTCTGAAAGAGCTGCAAAATCTGGACCCCTACAAATCAGCCGGGCTAGACAATCTGGACCCTCTCTTTCTAAAATGATCTGCTGAAATTGTTGCAACCCCTATTCCTAGCCTGTTCAACCTCTCTTTCGTATCGTCTGAGATTCCCAAAGATTGGAAAGCTGCCGCGGTCATCCCCCTCTTCAAAGGGGGTGACACTCTAGACCCAAACTGCTACAGACCTATATCTATCCTACCCTGTCTTTCTAAGGTCTTCGAAATCCAAGTTAACAAACAGATTACTGACCATTTCGAATCCCACCATACCTTCTCCGCTATGCAATCTGGTTTCAGAGCTGGTCATGGGTGCACCTCAGCCACACTCAAGGTTCTAAACGACATCATAACCGCCATCAATAAGAGACATTACTGTGCAGCCGTATTCATCGACCTGGCCAAGGCTTTCGACTCTGTCAATCACAACATTCTTATTGGCAGACTCGACAGCCTTGGTTTCTCAAATGATTGCCAAGACTGGTTTACCAACTACTTCTCTGATAGAGTTCAGTGTGTCAAATCGGAGGGCCTGTTGTCCGGACCTCTGACAGTCTCTATGGGTGTGCCACAGGGTTAAATTCTCGGGTCGACTCTCTTTTCTGTATACATCAATGATGTTGCTCTTGCTGCTGGTGATTCTCTGATCCACCTCTACAAGACGACACCATTCTGTATACTTCTGGCGCCTCCCTGGACACTGTGTTAACTAACCTCCAGACGAGCTTCAATGCCATACAACTCTCCTTCTGTGGCCTCCAACTGCTCTTAAACGCAAGTAAAACTAAATGCATGCTATTCAATCGATCACTGCCCCGCACCTGCTCGCCCGTCCAGCATCACTACTCTGGACAGCTCTGACTTAGAATACGTCGACAACTACAAATACCTGGGTGTCTGGTTAGACTGTAAACTCTCCTTCCAGCCTCACATTAAGCATCTCCAATCCAAAGTTAAATCTAGAAACGGCTTCCTATATCGCAACAAATCATCCTTCACTCATGCTGCCAAACATACCCTCGTAAAACTGACCATCCTACCGATCCTCGACTTCGGTGATGTCATCTATAAAATAGCCTCCAACACTCTACTCAACAAACTGGATGCAGTCTATCACAGTGCCATCCGTTTTGTCACCAAAGCCCCATACACAACCCACCATTACGACCTGTACTCTCTCGTTGGTTGGCCCTCGCTTCATACTCGTCGCCAATCCCACTGGCTACAGGTCATCTACAAGTCTCTGCTAGGTAAAGCCCCGCCTTATCTCAGCTCACTGGTCACCATAGCAGCACCCACTCGTATCACGCGCTCCAGCAGGTATATTTCACTGGTCACACCCAAAGCCAATTCCTCCTTTGGTCCTCTTTCCTTCCAGTTCTCTGCTGCCCATGACTGGAACGAATTGCAAAAATCTCTGAAGCTGGAGACTCACATCTCCCTCACTAGCTTTAAGCACCAGCTGTCAGAGCAGGTTACAGATCACTGCACCTGTACATAGGTGAGCTGTTTTCAGATGGGCTATCTACCTAGCTCATCCCCATACTGGTATTTATTTATTTTGCTCCTTTGCACCCCAGTATCTCTACCTGCACATTCATCTTCTGCCGATCTACTATTCCAGTGTTTAATTGCAATATTGTAAATACTTCGCCACCATGGCCTATTTATTTCCTTAACTTACCTCATTTGCACTCACTGTATATAGAATTTTTGTTTTCTTTTGTTCTACTGTATTATTGACTGTATGTTTTGTTTATTCCATGTGTAACTCTGTGTTGTTGTATGTGTCAAATTGCTACGCTTTATCTTGGCCAGGTCGCAGTTGCAAATGAGAACTTGTTCTCAACTAACCTACCTGGTTAAATAAAGGTGGAAAAAAAACTGAATCCCCAGAAAACATTTTCACTGCATCTCAGCCCTGCCACAAAAGGACCAACTGACATCATGTCAGTGATTCTCTCATTAACACAGGTGTGAGTGTTGACGAGGACAAGGCTGGAGATCACTCTGTCATGCTGTTTGAGTTCGAATAACAGACTGGAAGCTTCAAAAGGAGGGTGGTGCATGGAATCATTGTTCTTCCTCTGTCAATCATGGTAACCTGCAAGGAAACACGTGCCATCATCATTGCTTTGCACAAAAAGGGCTTCACAGGCAAGGATATTGCTGCCAGTAAGATTGCACCTAAATCAACCATTTATCGGATCACCAAGAACTTCAAGGAGAGCTGTTAAATTGTTGTGAAGAAGGCTTCAGTGCGCCCAAGAAAGTCCAGCAAGCGCCAGGACCGTCTCCTAAAGTGGATTCAGCTGCGGGATCGGGGCACCACCAGTACAGAGCTTGCTCAAGAATGGCAGCAGGCAGGTGTGAGTGCATCTGCACGCAAAATGAGGCGAAGACTTTTGGAGGATGGCCTGGTGTCAAGAAGGGCAGCAAAGAAGCCACTTCTCTCCAGGAAAAACATCAGGGACATACTGATATTCTGCAAATTGGACTGCTGAGAACTGGGGTAAAGTCATTTTCTCTGATGAATCCCCTTTCCGATTGTTTGGGGCATCCGGAAAAAAGCTTTTTCGGAGAAGACAAGGTGAGCGCTATCATCAGTCCTTTTTATGCCAACAGTAAAGCATCCTGAGACCATTCATGTGTGGGGTTGCTTTTCAGGCAAGGGAGTGGGCTCGCTCACAATTTTGCCTAAGAACATAGCCATGAATAAAGAATGGTACCAACACATGCTCTGAGAGTAACTTCTCCCAACCATCCAGGAACCGTTTGGTGACAAGCAATGCCTTTTCCAGTATGATGGAGCACCTTGCCATAGGGCAAAAGTGATAACTAAGTGGCTCGGGGAACAAAACTTTGATATTTTGGGTCCAAGGCCAGGAAACTCCCCAGACCTTAATCCCATTGAGAACTTGTGGTCAATCCTCAAGAGACGGGTGAACAAACAAAAACCCACAAATGCTGACAAACTCCAAGCATTGATTATGCAAGAATGGGCTGCCAACAGTCAGGATGTGGCCCAGAATTTAATTGACAGCATGCCAGGGCGGATTGCAGAGGTCTTGAAAAAGAAGGGTCAACACTGCAAATGTTGACTCTTCTCAACTTCATGTAATTGACAATAAAAGCCTTTGACACTTATGAAATGCTAGTAATTATACTTCAGTATTCCATAGTAACATCTGACAAAAATATCTAATGACACTGAAGCAGCAAACTTTGTGAAAATTAATATTTGTGTCACTCTCAAAACTTTTGGCCACGACTGTACAGTAGCGAGGCTATAAAAGTAGCGAGGCTACATAAAGACACCGGTTAGTCGGGCTGATTCAGGTAGTATGTAGATGTAGATATGGTTAAAGTGACTATGCATATTCGATGAACAGAGAGTAGCAGTAGCGTAAAAGAGGTGTTGGGGAACGGCACACAGTGCAAATAGTTGTCACGATCGTTTGTAGAAACGGACCAAGGCGCAGTGTGATTACAGTTCCACATAATTGATTAAAGTGATACTAATAAACAAAACAAGAAACAAACAACGAACAGTGACTACAGAGTTGCTACGTGCACTAACTCAAAACAATATCCCACAACCCACAGGTGGAAAAAAGGCTACCTAAATATGATCTCCAATTAGAGACAACAATACCAGCTGCCTCTAATTGGGAATCATACAAAATCACCAACATAGAAAAACAAAACTAGAATACCAAATAATAAACTAGGCTAACCCCCAGTCACGCCCTGACCTACTCCACCATAGAAAATAGAAAATAAGGACAGTAGTCCGGGTAGCCATTTGATTACCTGTTCCGGAGTCTTATGGCTTGGGGGTAAAAACTGTTGAGAAGCCTTTTTGTCCTAGACTTGGCACTCTGGTACCGCTTCCCATGCGGTAGTAGAGAGAACAGTCTATGACTGGGGTGGCTGGGGTCTTTGACAATTTTTAGGGCCTTCCTCTGACACCACCTGGTGTAGAGGTCCTGGATGGTAGGCAGCTTAACCTGATGTACTGGGCTGTATGCACTACCCTCTGTAGTGCCTTACGGTCGGAGGTCGAGCAATTGCCGTACCAGGCAGAGATGCAAACAGTCAGGATGCTCTCGATGTTGCAGCTGTAGAACCTTTTGAGGATCTCAGGACCCATGCCAAATCTTTTTAGTTTCCTGAGGGCAATAGGCTTGGTCTTGATCTTGGTGTGTTTGAACCATTCTAGTTTGTTGGTGATGTGGACACTAAGGAACTTGAAGCTCTCAACCTGCTCCACTATAGCCCCGTCGATGAGAATGGGGGCGTGCTCAGTCCTCCTTTTCCTGTAGTCCATAATCAACTCCTTAGTTTTGGTTACGTTGAGGGATAGGTTGTTATTCTGGCATCACCCGGACAGGTCTCTGACCTCTTCCCTATAGGCTGTCTCGTTGTTGTCGTTGATCAGGCCTACCACTGTTGTGTCATCTGCAAACAAAATGATGGTGTTGGAGCCGTACCTGGCCATGCAGTCGTAGGTGAACAGGGAGTACAGGAGGGGACTGAGCACGCACCCCTGGGGGGCTCCAGTGTTGAGGATCAGTGTGGCAGATGTGTTGCTACCTACCCTCAACACCTGGGGGCGGCCCGTCAGGAAGTCCAGGATCCAGTTGCAGAGGGAGGTGTTTAGTCCCAGCATCCTTAGCTTAGTGATGAGCTATGAGGGTACTATGGTATTGAACGCTGAGCTGTATATTCAATGAATAGCATTCTCACATACAGTATGTGTTCCTTTTGTCCAGGTGGGAAAGGGCAGTGTGGAGTGCAATAGGGATTGCATCATCTGTGGATCTGTTTGGGTGGTATGTAAAATTGGAGTGGGTCTAGGGTTTCTGGGATGATGGTGTTGATTTGAGCCATGACAAGACTTTCAAGCACTTCATGGCTATGGACATGAGTGCTACGGGTCTGTAGTCATTTAGGCAGGTTGTATTCATGTTCTTGGGCACAGGGACTATGGTGGTCTGCTTGAGACATGTTGGTATTACAGACTCAATCAGGGACATGTTGAAAATGTCAGTGAAGACACCTGCCAGTAGGTCAACACATGCCCAGAGCACACGTCCTGGTAATCCGTCTGGCCCCGCAGCCTTGTGAATGTTGACCAGTTTACAGGTCTTACTCACGTTGGCTATGGAGAGCGTGATCACACAGTCGTCCGGAACAGCTGATGCTCTCATGCATGCCTCGCTCTCATGCAAGTGTTGCTTGCCTCGAAGCGAGCATAGAAGTGATTTAGCTCGTCTGGTAGGCTCGTGTCACTGTTGTGACACGAGCTTCCCTTTGTAGTCTGTAATAGTTTGCAAGCCCTGCCACATAAGACGAGTGTCGGAGCCAGTGTAGTATGATTCATTCTTATCCTTTATTCATCCTTTATTGATGCTTTGCCTGTTTTATGGTTCATCGCATAGCAGGATATCTTAAAAACGTCCAGGTTGGAGTCCCGCACCTTGAAAGTGGCAGCTCTACCCTTTAGCTCAGTGCGAATGTTGCCTGTAATCCATGGCTTCTGGTTGGGATATGTACGTACAGTCACTGTGGGTACGACGTCCTCGATGCACTTATTGATAAAGCCAGTGACTGATGTGGTGTACTCTTCAATGCCATCGGAAGAATCCCGGAACATGTTCCAGTCTGTGAAAGCAAAACAGTCCTGTAGTTTAGCATTTGCTTCATCTGACCACTGACCACTGGTGCTTCCTGCTTTAATTTTTGCTTGTAGGCAGGAATCAGGATGATAGAATTATGGTCATATTTGCTAAATGGAGGGCATGGGAGAGCTTTGTATGCATCTCTGTGTGTGGTGTACAGGTGATCTAGAATTTTTTCCCCTTCTGGTTGCACATTTAACATGTTGATAGAAATTAGGTAGAACTGATTTAATTTTCCCTGAATTAAAGTCTCCGGCCACTAGGAGCACCACTTCTGGGTGAGTGGTATCCTGTTTGCTTATTTCCTTATACAGCTGACTGAGTGCGGTCTTAGTTCCTGCATCTGTTTGTGGTGGTAAATAAACAGCCACCAAAAGTATAGCTGAAAACTCTCGAGGCAAGTAGTGTGGTCTGCAATTTATTACAATATACTCTACTTCAGGCGAGCAAAATCTAGAGACTTCCTTAGATTTCGTGCACCAGCTGTTGTTTACAAATATGCACACACCACCCCCCCTCGTCTTACCGGAGTGTGCTGTTTTATCTTGCCGGTGCAGCGTATATCCCGCTAGCTGAATCTCCATGTCGTCATTCAGCCACGATTCCGTGAAACATAGTATATTACAGTTTTTGATGTCTCGTTGGTAGGATATTTGTGATCGTACCTCGTCTAATTTATTGTCCAATTGACAATTGACGGTAACAGCAACTTACCCACTTGCCGTCGGCGGATCCTAACGAGGCATCCTGATCTGTGTCCTCCGTGCCTGCGTCTTTTCCTTTTGCAAATAACTGTGATGTTGGCCTTGTCAGGTGTTTGGAGTATGTCCTGTGTGTCCTGCTTATTGAAGAAAAAAATCGTTGCCTAATCCGAGGTGAGTGATCGCTGTCCTGATATCCAGAAGCTCTTTTTTTGCCGTAAGATACAGTTGCAGAAACATTACATACAAAATAAAACTGCTGCCCTTTCTTCCTGCGCCATTTTATTTTTCCTTGTTCACCTTGCCTTTGTTAGGCTAGGCTGTCTGGTCTAACTTTACATGGACAGATGATGGCCATATGTGTCTGTGCTGTTGGTGAGGTTCTCACCGTATATTCTTGGTCATAACCAAGTCTGCTCTGTAAACATGGTTTCGTGTTGCTCATATCCCAGAACAGAATGTGGGGGTTAAATAACTTAAAGGTTTGCTTTGACTTTGCTAAGTGGCTTTTCTTCTCCAAAAACGTCTAAACGTGTTGATGCATCCAGGCAGGGAGTTAAAGGGATACTTCGGAATTTTGGCAATGAGGCCCTTTATCTACTTCCCAAGAGTCAGATGAACTCGTGGATACCATTGTTATGTCTCTGCGTGCGGTTTGAAGGAAGTTGGTAAATAGCGCAAGTGCAATTGCTAACCAGCGTTAGCACACTGAACGTCTATGGGTATCTGGATGCGAACTGATAGCCATATCATTGTGCTAACGCAAGTTAGCATTGGCTCGCAAATCTACCTCCAACTTCCTTCATACTGGACACAGAGACATAAAAGTTCATCCGATTCTGGGGAAGTAGATTAAGGACCTCATTGCCAAAATCCCGAAGTATTTAAAATATTTAAAATAAGGGCTTCAAGTTGCCATTGGCTCCCTAAGCAGAGCACTCAGCGTAAGGAGGTAGAGAGGGGGAAGGAAGAGGTTGTTGCTGTGTGATGCGTGGCCCAGCGGTGTCTGATTTCAGGGAGCAGCCACATGAAGAAGGGGATCAGCTGGGCTCAGTGCACACAGTTAGGCTTGGGATCTCCTCTCCTCCTGGCATGAGCATGCTCAGTCCGCAAACAGGAAAACCAGGGCCTTCAGATATATAGTAGGAAACCCAGGGCCTTTAGACATATAGCAGGAGTCAGCTGTGTCCAAGCAGCACTCTAGATGTGGTTTAGGATTATATATACAGTTGAAGTCAGAAGTTTACATACACTCAGGTTGGAGTTATTAAAACTCGTCTTTCAACCACTTCACAAATTTCACAAACTATAGTTTTGGCAAGTCGGTTAGGACATCTACTTTGTGCAGGACACAAGTAATTTTTCCAACAATTGTTTACAGACAGATTATTTCACTTATAATTCACTGTATCACAATTTCAGTGAGTCATACGTTTACAAACACTAAGTTGACTATGCCTTTAAACAACTTGGAAAATTCCAGAAAATTATCTCATGGCTTTAGAAGCTTCTGATAGGATATTTGACATAATTTGATTCAATTGGAGATGTACCTGTGGATGTATTTCAAGGCCTACCTTCAAACGCAGTGCCTCTTTGCTTGACATCATGGGAAAATCAAAAGAAATCAGCCAAGACTTCAGAAAAAAATGGTAGTCTGGTTCATACTTGGGAGCAATTTCCAAATGCCTGAAGGTACCACGTTCATCCATACAAACAATAGTATACAAGTATAAACACCATGGGACCACGCAGCCATCATACTGCTCAGGAAGGAGATGCATTCTGTCTCCTAGAGATGAACGTACTTTGATGCAAAAAGTGCAAATCAATCCCAGAACAACAGCAAAGGACCTTGTGAAGATGGTGGAGGAAACAGGTACAAATGATCTATATCCACAGTAAAACGAGTCCTATATCGACATAACCGGAAAGACCACTCCGCAAGAAAGAAGCCACTGCTCCAAAACCACCATAAAAATGCCAGACTACGGTTTGCAACTACACATGGGGACAAATATCGTAGTTTTTGGAGAAATTTCCTCTGGTCTGATGAAACAAGAATATAACTATTTGGCCATAATGACCATCGTTATGTTTGGAGGAAATAGGGGGAGGCTTGCAAGCCGAAGAACACCATCCCAACCGTGAAGCACGGGGGTGGCAACATCATGTTGTGGGGGTGCTTTGCTGCAGGGGGGACTGGTGCACTTCACAAAATAGATGGCTTCATAAAGGAAGAAAATGATGTGCATATATTGAAGCAACATCTCAAGACATCAGTCAGGAAGTTAAAGCTTGGTCGCAAATGGGTCTTCCAAATGGACAATGACCCCAAGCATACTTCCGAAGTTGTGGCAAAATGGCTTAAGGACAACCAAGTCAAGGTATTGGAGTGGCCATCACGAAGCCCTGACCTCAATACCATAGAACATTTGTGGATAGAACTGAAAAAGTGTGTTCGGACAATTAGGCCTACAAACCTGACTCGGTTACACCAGCTCTGTCAGGAGGAATGGGCCAAAATTCACCCAACTTATTATGCAAAGTTTGTGGAAGGCTACCTGAAATGTTTGACCCAACTTAAACATTTTAAAGGCAATGCTACCAAATACTAAGTAAGTGTATGTAAACTTCTGACCCACTGGGAATGTGATGAAAGAAATAAAAGCTGAAATAAATCATTCTCTACTATTATTCTGACATTTCTCATTCTGAAAATATAGTGGTGATCCTAATTGACCTAAGACAGGGAATTTGTACTAGGATTAAATGTCAGGAATCGTGAAAAACTGAGTTTAAATGTATTTGGCGGTGTATGTAAACTTCTGACTTCAATTAAATTATATATATAATCTCCTAGGGGAGAGTGTGTGTGTGTTTTGTACTATACTTACAGTGGGACAATGACCCCAAGCATACTTCCAAAGTTGTTTTCTCATTTTGTCTGTCATAGTTGAAGTGTACCTATGATGAAAATTACAGGCCTCTCTCATCTTTTTAAGTGGGAGAACTTGCACAATTGGTGGCTGACTAAATACTTTTTTGCCCCACTGTATTTGTAGTAATAATTCAGCAACTCAGAGTAGTTTTTATTATGAGTATGAATATGACTTTTTATTTATTCATTTTTGTATGGGTTTCCATGTTGAATGACCTCATAACTAATATTTGTTGTAACAGTGAAACTTGTTTTCCAACAAATAAATGACTAATTAAGTTACTGACTAATATTTGTTGTAACAGTGAAACTTGTTTGCCAACAAATAAATGACTGATGTAAACAGAACCCTGTCTTTCAAAGATAATTTGTAAAAATCCAAATAACTTCACAGATCTCCATTATAAAGGGTTTAAACACTGTTTCCCATGCATGTTCAATGAACCATGAACAAATAATGAACATGCACCTGTGTAACAGTCGTTAACACACCAACAGCTTACACACGGTAGGCAATTAAGGTCACAGTTATGAAAACTTAGGACACTAAAGAGGCCTTTCTACTCACTCTGAAAATCATCAAAAGAAAGATGCCCAGGGTCCCTGCTCATCTGCGAGAACGTGCCTTAGGCATTGCAAGGACGCATGAGGAGATGCAGATGTGGCCAGGGCAATAAATTGCAATGTCCATACTGTGGGTCGTCTAAGACAGCCCTTTTTTTTAAATTTATTTTTTACTTCACCTTTATTTAACCAGGTAGGCTAGTTGAGAACAAGTTCTCATTTGCAACTGCGACCTGGCCAAGATAAAGCATAGCAGTGTGAGCAGACAACAAAGAGTTACACATGGAGTAAACAATTAACAAGTCAATAACACAGTAGAAAACAAAGGGGGAGTCTATATACAATGTGTGCAAAAGGCATGAGGAGGTAGGCAAATAATTACAATTTTGCAGATTAACACTGGAGTGATGAATGATCAGATGGTCATGTACAGGTAGAGATATTGGTGTGCAAAAGAGCAGAAAAGTAAATAAATAAAAACAGTATGGGGATGAGGTAGGTGAAAAAGGGTGGGCTATTTACCAATAGACTATGTACAGCTGCAGGATATTGTCTCCCTACAGGGAGACAGGACGGACAGCTCTTCGTCCTCACAGTGGCAGACCACGTGTAACAACACCTGCACAGGATCAGTACATCTGAACATCACACCTGCGTTATAGGTACAGGATGGCAACAACAACTGCCCGAGTTACACCAGTAACGCACAATCCCTCCATCAGTGCTCAGACTGTCCGTAATACGCTGAGAGAGGCTGGACTGAGGGCTTGTAGGCTTGTTGTGAGGCAGGTCCTCACCAGACATCACCGGTAACAACGTTGCAAATGGGCACAAGCCCACCGTCACTGGACCAGACAGGACTGGCAAAAGTGCTCTTCACTGACGAGTCGCGGTTTTGTCTCACTAGGGGTGATGGTCGGATTCGTTTTTAGCGTTGACGGAATGAGCGTTACACTGTACTCTGGAGCGGGATCGAGCCTACAAAATCTAGCCTACACTCGCATTAACATCTGCTAACCATGTGTATGTGACAAATACATTTGATTTGATTTGATTTTGACATGTTAAGTTTGCTGAAAATACACACAGTTGACAGTGAGAGGACGTTTCGTTTTTTTGCTGAGTTTATATATACACACAGTACTGTCAAAAGTTTGGACACACCTACTCATTCAAGGGTTTTTCATTATTTTTACTATTTTATACATTGCAGAATAATAGTGAAGACATTAAAACTATGAAATAACACATGGAATCATATAATATTTTGTAGAAAAACCCTAGAATGAGTAATTGTTTCCAAACTTTTGACAAGAACAGTACATAAAAAATACATATGGGGGATTGGAAATGATACAAACAATTACATTGATAGAAGTCATAATCTATTTGCAATATTAAATCTGATCCCCCCCCCATGCCCTGATGTATTGAGGCGGATCTGATGGCAAAGAGGGGATGCAACTCAATATTTGGAAGGTGTTCCTAGTGTTCTGTACCTTCAGTGTATGTGCTGGTATCCTCATTAACAGAGAGGAAAGCAAACAGAACCTGATCACTCTGAGGATCCGATCCCAGCCTTGCTCTCCACCACAGATATTCTGCTTTCAGACGCAAGATCAGCTATTACAACTCTGATCTAATATATTCATACATACGGTCCTTATTTGGCCACAGATTTGTGGCCAGCTGGATTACCTAATTTTGCGACACAGCATTTACTTTCAAAACTCTACTTGGCTGATCTACTGACATCAGAGCCACTGACAAAGTAAATATTCCGTAACTTAAGCAGTGTTCTCTGGATGCATGCAACCTATCACTGTTTGTGCCTGTTGTGGTGGGTAAGGCTAAAGTACAGGATTCTGTCAGGAGACGGGAGAAATAAAATGTTCAGGTTGCGATGGCAGAAAGCATGCAGAAAACAAGGGATTTGATTTATAAAACATTCTCTAAGAGTACCTCTCCGACACACTGAGCCAGGCGTTGAACTAGACTAACAGCTACAGAGCAACGTGACTGAGATGTGCTGCAGTACTTGTGTATGTGGTCACTATTGGTTGCTTACTCCTGCCATGTGTCTTCTGTTTCCAGTCCATTACGTGACGTTTGTCAGCTGTTTATTCTAAATATTGAACAGAGAAGTGAACTCAAGTAACAACTCTGTTCTATAAGGAACACATAAGTTAAGTGATGTGTGAAGAGTTGATACACTTTGAAACACATGACTGTTTTGCCTCTGGTGCCCCACCCATAGAGGAGGAAGGAAGTAACTAGGCTACATTTGGAGAAGTTCATTCCATTTCTCTGTTTCTCTCTTTCTTTCTTCATCTCTCCTTGGCTCCTCACCTTTGACAATGAGACTGTAAGCTCAGAGTTAGCCCCCTGGTGTAGGGTGCTGGCTGTGGTGTAGTGTGAGTAGAGAGGTCAGGAATGTATCAGGGCCGGGGCACACCTCACCATGCCAGCCACTCGTGACAGTACTCATTCCCCTGGTGCAGGGTGCTGGCTGTGGTGTAGTGTGAGTAGAGAGGTCAGGAATGTATCGGGCCGGGGCACACCTCACCATGCCAGCCACTCGTGACAGTACTCATTCACATATGCTGTGTGGCTGTGCTGTGGCTGGCACATGTACGCATAGGGAGGACATTTCAACTAGGGATCCTCATCCTGCACATAGCACAAGCACTCAAAAAAGCTAATTCTTTTTCCAATATTGTGTGTTTGAACTTGTTTCTGACAGTAGAGGTTTAGGCTCTGTGATTTTAAGCCTACAGGGACCAACTCTGGTCATGGCCTTGGAGCTAAATGAGTCAGAGTAGTGGAGCAGTGTGGATAATTCAATCACATGTCCTGCACTATTGATTTGATGTAATTGTTGCAGACTGGCTAAGAACAAATGTAGGAACAGAGTACAGAGTCTATGTCCTGACTCCAGTTCTTGTACAAAGCCTTGGAGAGTGTACTTTATGTCCTTGTCGAGGGCCCTTGGAGTCATACAGCAGTCTCTGAATGAATAGGAGGACACAAGACACACACGTTAAGGCACACACACACTCTGGTGTGAGGAGTGTCAAAGTCAGTCTGTCATTAGAAGTGCATCAGTAGGGTGCAGGCAGCCAGGAAGGAGCCCCTCCTTGGACTGTCTCTCTCTGGGGTTATTTCCAGTGAGCATTTAGGCCTACTTCTGATGTGGATATCTGGAACAGCATCACAAACAACCCAAGAATGCCTAAGAGCATACAATAAGAAGGCAAGGCAACCCACTCAGGACCCAAGGGCAAAGAAGTGGAATAGTTGGAACCAGGGCAATGTAATATGGTGAAATTGTTTGATTAATTAGAATGTATGTTTTTGCGGGATATTCCAAATGCCTATATCGCAAGAATCACGCTTTTTCTTTATAGATGTTTTTATGAGCATTTATGTCCTCTTGTTTTCATGTTGTCTTTTTGGTCTGGTCTCCTTCGCTCCTTCTGTGCTGTGCGCTCCTGCCAATTTACATCAGAGATCTGAATATAATGACGAGATGCTCATGTCTCCACCCTAACAATGGGAGTCATTGTCTTAAAGGTGGGAAGGCAGGCAACAAGCTTAGGTCCAAAATAAGCCCGTAGAAAAGCATTGGGCTTATTTTAGCGAGAGTGAAACTTCCCGCATCACCTTTTCCTCTCTGTTCACACACACACCAAGCCCCTCCCTCTGCTACTCACAACGACAAAGATGAGAGATCACTTCTTCTTCCCTAACAAGTGGTTTCAACTCGCTATTTGCATTTGAGGTTTGGTCCAACAGAATCGGTCTAATGGATACTGAAACACATTGAGACATTATTGTACTTTAATAGAGAAGTTAAACCTTTCTGACAATACCTTATTTATGTCTCAACTTCTCAAATTGCGTGCAGAGAAGACACTAAAATGAGAGTGTCAATGAACATTGATTCTGGAAAATGTATGCTCAGTTTGTTGCGCGCAGTACCATGTACCGCTAGCAGAATTTTAGCCAAATGCTGTTATACTAGCTGTCTAGTCTGTGTTTTAAAAATGTGCAAAAAGCATAAAACACAATTATATAAGGAATTGGCAACTTGTTCTCATTAGGAGAAGTAAGGTAGGACACTTGATTTCAACATCTGAACAAAGGGGACAGACTAGCCTGCTGTTCAAACAGTTGGAGACAGACAGAATGTTGTGTCCATATCAATTCAACTGTTCTGCCTTGAGATATTAAGATTAGTGGCTACTCACTAGCATGTGGGCTTGTGCTTGAGAGATTGTGTTAATGTTCTAGAATGCCTGCTACAAGAATTTGATCATTGTCAGGGAATGTGCATTATGCATGGATCTGGTTAAATTTGTAACAAAAAGCGTGTTTTCATAGACAGACTTGAAAGCCAGATCAGTGATTATTTCAAAAAAGCAGGTGAAACTATTTTGATAAAACTAATAATCCTAGGTATAATTTCACAAACCCTGAATTCTTTAAGATATTGCTGACTGTTTGAAATGCAGTGTATTTTACCTTTAATTGTACAACAAAGCTTATTTAGATGGCAGGCAGGGTAGCCTAGTTGTTAGAGCGTTGAACTAGTAACCGGAAGGTTGCAAGTTCAAACCCCGAGCTGACAAGGTACAAATCTGTCATTCTGCGCCTGAACAGGCAGTTAACCCACTGTTCCTAGGCCGTCATTGAAAATACGAATTTGTTCTTAACTGACTTGCCTAGTTAAAGAGAAAACATTTTTTTAAATATACATATACAGTGCATTCAGATGTCTTTCCTTTTCCCACATTTTGTTACATTACAGCCTTGTTCTAAAATGGATTAAATACAAATGTTACTCATCAATCAACACACATACCCCATAGTGACAAAGCGAAAACAGGTTTTTAGATAATTTTTTGCAAATGTATTAAAAACAAGTATTCAGACCCTTTGCTATGAGACTCGAAATTGAGCTCAGGTGAATCCTGTTTCCATTGATCATCCTTGAGATGTTTCTACAACTTGATTGGAGTCCACCTGTGGTAAATTCAATTGATTGGACATGATTTTTAAAGGCGCACACTGGTTTATATAAGGTCCCACATTTGACAGTGCATGTCAGAACAAAAACCAAGCCATGAGGTCGAAGGAATTGTCCGCAGAGCTCCAAGACAGGATTGTGTCAAGGCACAGATCTGGGGAAGGGTACCAAAAAATGTCTGCAGCATTGAAGGTCCCCAAAAACACATCATCCTCCATCATTCTTAAATGGAAGAAGTTTGGAACCACAAAGACTCTTTCTAGAGCTGGCCGCCCGGCCAAACTGAGCAATCGGGGGAGAAGGACCTTGGTCAGGGAGGTGACCAAGAACCTGATGGTCCCTCTAACAGAGATCTAGAGTTCCTCTGTGGAGATTGGAGAACCTTCCAGAAGGACAACCATCTCTGCAGCACACCACCATCAGGTGTTTATTGTAGAGTGGCCAGACAGAAGCCACTCCTCAGTAAAAGGCACATGACAGCACGCTTGGAGTTTGACAAAAGGCACCTTAAGGACTCATACCATGAGAAACAACATTCTCTGGTCTGATGAAACATAGATTGAACTCTTTGGCCTGAGTGCCAAGCGTCACCTACCAACAGGACAACGACCCTAAGCACACAGCCAAAATGATGCAGGAGTGACTTCGGGACAAGTCACTGAATGTCCTAGAGTGGCCCAGACAGATCCCGCACTTGAACCCAATCTAATATATCTGGAGAGACCTGAAAATATCTGTGCAGCGACGCTCCCCATCCAACCTGACAGAGCTTGAGAGGATCTGCATTGAATAATCGGAGAAACTCCCCCAAAAAAATTTCCCACCTTTATTTAACCAGTTAGGCTAGTTGAGAACAAGATCTCATTTACAACTGTGACCTGGCCAAGATAAAGCAATGCAGTGCGACAAAAACAACAACACAGAGTTACACATTGGATAAACAAACGTACAGTCAGTAACACAAAAAACAGCCCCAAAGCATGATGATTCCACCCCCATGCTTCACAGTAGGTATGGTGTTCTTTGGATGCAACGCAGCATTCTTTGTCCTCCAAACACGACGAGTTGAGTTTTTACCAAAAAGTTATATTTTGGTTTCATCTGACCATATGACATTCTCCCAATCTTCTTCTGGATCATCCAAATGCTCTCTAGCAAACTTCAGAAGGGCCTGGACATGTACTGGCTTAAGCAGGGGGACACGTCTGGCACTGCAGGATTAGAGTCGCTGGCAGCGTAGTGTGTTACTGATGGTAGGCTTTGTTACTTTGGTCCCAGCTCTCTGCAGGTCATTCACTAGGTCCCCCTGTGTGGTTCTGGGATTTTTGCTCACCGTTCTTGTGATCATTTTGACCCCATGGGGTGAGATGTTGCGTGGAGCCCCAGATCGAGGGAGATTATCAGTGTTCTTGTATGTCTTCCATTTCCTAATAATTGCTCCCGCAGTTGATTTCTTCAAACCAAGCTGCTTACCTATTGCAGATTCAGTCTTCCCAGCCTGGTGCAGGTCTACAATTTTGTTTCTGGTGTCCTTTGACAGCTCTTTGGTCTTGGCCATAGTGGAGTTTGGAGTGTGACTGTTTGAGGTTGTGGACAGGTGTCTTTTATACTGATAAGTTCAAACAGGTGCCATTAATACAGGTAACGAGTGGAGGACAGAGGAGCCTCTTAAAGAAGTTACAGGTCTGTGAGAGCCAGAAATCTTGCTTGTTTGTAGGTGACCAAATACTTATTTTCCACCATAATTTGCAAATAAATTCATTAAAATTCTTACAATGTGATTTTCTGGATTTTTTTTCTCTAATTTTGTCTGTCATAGTTGAAGTGTACCTATGATGAAAATTACAGGCCTCTCTCATCTTTTTAAGTGGGAGAACTTGCACAATTGGTGGCTGAATAAATACTTTTTTGCCCCACTATATATGCAGTGTGTGCAAATGCAGTAAGATTAGGGAGGTAAGGCAATAAATAGGCCATAGTGGCGAAATAATTACAATTCAGCATTAACACTGGAGTGATAGATGTGCAGGTAGAGATACTGGTGTGCAAAATAGCAAAAATAAATAACAATATGGGGATGAGGTAGTTGGGTGGCGTATATACAGATGGGCTGTGTACAGGTGCAATGATCAGTAAGCTGCTCTGACAGCTGATGCTTAAAGTTAGTGAGGGAGATATAAGTCTCCAGTTTCAGTGATTTTTGCAATTAGTTCCAGTCATTGGCAGCAGAGAACTGTAAGGAAAGGTGGCCAAAGTAGGAGTTGGCTTTGGGCTTGACCAGTGAAAGACTTATAGATGACCTGGAGCAATTGGGTTTGGTGACGAATTTGTCGTGAGGGCCAGCCAACGAAAGCATACAGGTCGCAGTGGTGGGTAGTATATGGGGCTTTGGTGACAAAATGGATGGCACTGTGATAGACTGCATCCAATTTGCTGAGTAGAGTGTTGGAGGCTATTTTGAAAATGACATCGGCGAAGTCAAGGATCGGTAGGATACTCAGTTTTACGAGTGTATGTTTAGCAGCATGAGTGAAGGAGGCTTTGTTGCGAAAAAGGAAGCCGATTCTAGATTTAATTTTGGATTGGAGATGCTGGAAGGAGAGTTTACAATCGAACCAGACACCTAGGTATTTAGAGTTCACATATTCTAAGTCAGAGCCGTCCAGAGTAGCCAGGTGGAAAGCATGGCCAGCCCTAGAAAAATGCAGGTGTGCCAGGCTTGTAGTGTCATACCCAAGAAGACTTGAGGATGTAATCGCTGCCAAAGGTGATTGAACAAAGTACTGAGGAAAGGGTTTGAATACTTATGTAAATGTCATATTCCAGTTTTTTTTTTAAGACATTTGTTTACATGTCTAAAAACGTTTTTGCTTTGTCATCATGGGGTATTGTGTTGATTGTTGAGGGGGAAAAAACTATTTAATCCATTTTAGAATAAGACTGTAACATAACAAACTGTGGAAAATGTCAAGGGGTCTGAATTATTTTCGAATGCACTGTATTTAGTTTAGTTTATTAGCTTGAACATTTAAAAAAAACAAGCACACATACAACTTAAAAGCCATACATACACATGAATAAAATCATCAAGGATAACACAAAGTCTGGGACTTATTTCCATTGTGGTCCTCTTGACACAAGATGGCTAGACAATATCGTATGTCAATATCGTATGGCATTGAAATAATAAAACAAAAACATAGAAAAATAACATCTATCTCATCAGTCCAGTTATTTATTTATTTATTTTATTTATTTATTTTACCTTTATTTAACCAGGTAGGCAAGTTGAGAACAAGTTCTCATTTACAATTGCGACCTGGCCAAGATAAAGCAAAGCAGTTCGACAGATAAAACGACACAGAGTTACACATGGAGTAAAAACAAACATACAGTCAATAATGCAGTATAAACAAGTCTATATACAATGTGAGCAAATGAGGTGAGAAGGGAGGTAAAGGCAAAAAAAGGCCATGATGGCAAAGTAAATACAATATAGCAAGTAAAATACTGGAATGGTAGTTTTGCAATGGAAGAATGTGCAAAGTAGAAATAAAAAAATAATGGGGTGCAAAGGAGCAAAATAAATAAATAAATAAAAATTAAATACAGTTGGGAAAGAGGTAGTTGTTTGGGCTAAATTTTAGGTGGGCTATGTACAGGTGCAGTAATCTGTGAGCTGCTCTGACAGTTGGTGCTTAAAGCTAGTGAGGGAGATAAGTGTTTCCAGTTTCAGAGATTTTTGTAGTTCGTTCCAGTCATTGGCAGCAGAGAACTGGAAGGAGAGGCGGCCAAAGAAAGAATTGGTCTTGGGGGTGACTAGAGAGATATACCTGCTGGAGCGTGTGCTACAGGTGGGAGATGCTATGGTGACCAGCGAGCTGAGATAAGGGGGGACTTTACCTAGCAGGGTCTTGTAGATGACATGGAGCCAGTGGGTTTGGCGACGAGTATGAAGCGAGGGCCAGCCAACGAGAGCGTACAGGTCGCAATGGTGGGTAGTATATGGGGCTTTGGTGATAAAACGGATTGCACTGTGATAGACTGCATCCAATTTGTTGAGTAGGGTATTGGAGGCTATTTTGTAAATGACATCGCCAAAGTCGAGGATTGGTAGGATGGTCAGTTTTACAAGGGTATGTTTGGCAGCATGAGTGAAGGATGCTTTGTTGCGAAATAGGAAGCCAATTCTAGATTTAACTTTGGATTGGAGATGTTTGATATGGGTCTGGAAGGAGAGTTTACAGTCTAACCAGACACCTAAGTATTTGTAGTTGTCCACGTATTCTAAGTCAGAGCCGTCCAGAGTAGTGATGTTGGACAGGCGGGTAGGTGCAGGTAGCGATCGGTTGAAGAGCATGCATTTAGTTTTACTTGTATTTAAGAGCAATTGGAGGCCACGGAAGGAGAGTTGTATGGCATTGAAGCTTGCCTGGAGGGTTGTTAACACAGTGTCCAAAGAAGGGCCGGAAGTATACAGAATGGTGTCGTCTGCGTAGAGGTGGATCAGGGACTCACCAGCAGCAAGAGCGACCTCATTGATGTATACAGAGAAGAGAGTCGGTCCAAGAATTGAACCCTGTGGCACCCCCATAGAGACTGCCAGAGGTCCGGACAGCAGACCCTCCGACTTGACACACTGAACTCTATCAGAGAAGTAGTTGGTGAACCAGGCGAGGCAATCATTTGAGAAACCAAGGCTGTCGAGTCTGCCGATGAGGATGTGGTGATTGACAGAGTCGAAAGCCTTGGCCAGATCAATGAATACGGCTGCACAGTAATGTTTCTTATCGATGGCGGTTAAGATATCGTTTAGGACCTTGAGCGTGGCTGAGGTGCACCCATGACCAGCTCTGAAACCAGATTGCATAGCAGAGAAGGTATGGTGAGATTCGAAATGGTCGGTAATCTGTTTGTTGACTTGGCTTTCGAAGACCTTAGAAAGGCACGGTAGGATAGATATAGGTCTGTAGCAGTTTGGGTCAAGAGTGTCCCCCCCTTTGAAGAGGGGGATGACCGCAGCTGCTTTCCAATCTTTGGGAATCTCAGACGACACGAAAGAGAGGTTGAACAGGCTAGTAATAGGGGTGGCAACAATTTCGGCAGTTATATCATACATCAAACATATTTTGACTTTATTTTTAAAGCTGTCCAGCGAGGATGTTGTTTTTATAGACAGAGGCAACTCTGCCATTCTGAGGCTCCAGTATACAAGAAAGTACCTTTCCCAGCATTACTCCTGAACCTGTATAAGCACACATCAGCAACACCTGATCCGGTGCTGTGATTGTGTGCATCCCTAACACGAGGAAAGTAAACACTTAAATATCTGGGCGCAGGACCATAAATACTCCTGTAAACCAAACCCAGTCTAATCTGGGACACCCTAGCCTCAACAGGCAGCCAGTTTAGTTCCTCACCTTCAATACTACCCTGATCAGCTTATTCTGGGCTATCTGGAGCCTCCCCTTCATAAGTTTAGATAAGCCCCCAAACCAGGAAGTACTTGTGAATCATACTCGTGAATCTCCCATAAATTTGAAAAGATCTAGATGATTTTTAGGCCGTATAGCCTAAAACCTTAGGGCATTCAATTTCCAGCGTCTGGTAGTCATGTAGTGCTACATACCCTACATGATTTGGAACAAAGAATCACATCTTAAATAGATACAAAATATATTTCACAATCTTAAACCCCAGCAGGGTTGTCTTTTGTCTCATTGTTTAGTTCTCTTTTTCCTCTTTGGTTCTTTCTGATTCAACACCTGTTGTCCATATTGGGCTTTCACAGTCTGAAAGTGGCCCAAGGCCCAGTTAACCATGCATGCTCATTCTCATGCTCTTGGACAGCAATGCATTATACTTATTCTGACTCTTTTGCAGTGATTTATTTCTCTTTTCAGACTATTCTCTTTGGTGTTTTAAGCCTTTTGGCATTGCTGAGGAGCACTTCATGATTTTACTTTGTATTGGTTGGATTTGTTTTAGTCACTTGACCACTTGTACTTTTGATTGCTTGAAAGAAACGTTTCCTCCGATGCTCTCAGATTGCCTTCATATTGCAGATGACAGGCCAAAATATTAAATAGATTTTTGTCACAGAATTTTGTCATTTGACCCAAGTCTCAAACCTGTCTAACAACCTTTACATAACTGGAAAAACTTTTAACAGTTTTAAATGAAAAAAAATTGATTGTAGACTGCTTTGTTCTTTCACATCATACACAACTATAATGCGCTCCAGAATTTACAAATGGAAGACTCTGTTCTCAGTGACTACAGTCTCCAGGAACCCAACCTGCCAGCCATCTCTCTGCTACCCTAAGGCCATATAGCCTAGCAGGGTAGTGCACATCAACAGGTGGAGGAGGTGTCCTCCACATCAATGTGATCTGAGTCTAAAGCTCACTACAAGCTCTATGCAGATGCAATATTCTGAGTGTTTTTCTTCACAAAAGGGGCGGCTCCTTGTAATATGCTCCTGCATTCAACACACTTTTTCCTACCTGAAAATTGAGACGCTCCGTATCATTCCTTCGCAAGCCGTGGAGGTAATGTTGTCACTTGGCTCCCTGATCTAATCTATTGGCTATATAGGAAATTCATCAAAGTAGCATATTTTGCATTGATAACCAAATATAATCTCAGCGACTATTCAAATTGTTAACCAAACAACAAGAATCCAACCAAAAAGTTATTTTGTTGAGAAGTTTTAACTTGTGATTACAGACTATTGGTAGATCCTGCTGTAGCCATCTAGCTAGTCATGTGCTTTTATTTTCTCTGGGACCAAAACATAATCATACTCTATTTTTAGCTGATATTGGAATGAATACACAAGCAGCATATCAAACTGGGATAATGTTTTAGGTTACACTCGCAGGTATAAGAACATTAGCCAGGTCATGTTTTTTAAATTATAAATTGGATTATTTCACATGGAGATGTGAGAATCTAAAAAGGCTGCCAGCTAGCTACTACTAGCAAGGGAAGGCGACTCTTCCTATTGCCCCCTTGTGAATGGTAGTGGGACCGGTGAGGATATCATGTTTCCAAAAGGTGTCCGCTACTCCAAAAATCCCACTCCACCCACGTGCATGCACGCATGTAGTTAAGTTTCACTATATTGGATCACTCCAATATGTTGGTATCACTCCGCGGCGGAGGGATACATCCGAGGTGAGGATTTACAGATTTACTCCCGTGTACACCTGTGTTACGGCTGGGGCCCGCCCCCGTATATAGACCCCATGGCCACGACACACATTCTCTTTCATTTTCTCGGTGGATGTCCGTATGGTTTGAGGTACAAACTTTCTGAAGTTCGCTTGGTAAGTCACTGGTAAGTGTAATATCTTGTGTGGAAGTATACTCACTGTCTGTTTGCAGCCTGCGGTTGCTGGCCCTTCCTCTTGAGTGCTCCAATCGCTGCACGCGGTTGATCTGTATCTTCCGCCTGTGGTTTGTACTTGTGTTTCAATAGCGTAACACTACGACTCTGTGTGCATCCGTTAATATGATGGCTCTTGCTGCCACAAACTGTAATTTACCATACACAACTTGCCGACTGGCTTGTTCTATTAGTGTGTTGTGAATTGCTTTAACATGCTGCTCTCCACGCCTATGCTCTGCTAATTACCCCGCAGGTTTTTTTCTTGTTCTTTTCTCTGTAGAGTGTAGAGTGTAAGAGAATCGTGGTGGGCTTTCCACTACGTTGAGACATTAACTCTGGCGTTCCTTAACAGAGTTACTCCATCATATGGTGCTGTTTTTACTGCTTGGATATTAAACCGGCTAGGTAATATTGCAGTTGGCGTAAAAAAATGTTTTTAAAAAATCCATTACCTGGTTGGTGTTTTTTTGTCTGCCTGCTTTTCCCACATGGGTCTTCCCCATTTTTTGCAGAGGTATTGGGTAATTTATCACTGACCGGGTTCCTATTCCTCCAAACGGGTCAAGACATAAGGTCCCTCAGGGCGTCTGACCCCTGCTCCATGGCCTTGTTGGCTTGGCTGAGCTTATTGCTTCCCTTTGTGACAGGTGTGATGGTGGCATCCCCCTGGGGATCCGCATACCTCGTGTATGCACCGCCTGGGTTTGAGCCACGCGGAGAGGGCGGTGGAGCGCCCTACTGGATGCCTGTTTTGTGTGGTGATCTCAGAATGCCTGCGCCTGGTGCGTTTGGAGGCCACGCGCGAGTGTCAAAAGATGGCGCGAGCCATCAAAGGCAGAGCCCATCTGCTGCTAGTACTGGACGGGGGCAGGAGTTGTACCGATGGGACCACCTTGAACGGAGGGCGCATGTCCTGCATCAGGAGGTTGATAGCTTCAATGGTGACTACAGCTGTTCTGTAGGAGCTTCCCGAGGAGCTTACTCACTCGGGAAGCCACTGCACTGGACATCAAACTGGTGGACAGTGATGACTCGCCATCTGTCTCCATCTCTGCTGAGTTCCGCGAGGCGAGCTGGGCCTCTGCCAGGGGTTGCTTCCAACTCACAGCAGAGACTGGAGCATGGAGTTATGTTGCGGGTGCAGTTACTCGGCCTGCGGGAGTACCCGACCATGGACATCATGATAGCTGCCATGGTCCTCCCGGACCAGGAGATTATAGGGCGGAACCCACGACTGAAGCCGGGACCCCCCAGAGTCTTGAGGTGGACTTGAAAGCCACATCTGGGTCCTTCTGCTCTCTTGGCCGCCTTACCAACGCAGGCATACTGCTACCTGCAGACTCTGCCTACCTGCAGACTCTGTTACCCAGGGGTTGAAGAGGTTCTGAGGTTCTAGAGCAGTATGGTTCTGGAGCAGACCGATCAGGTTCATAGGGACTGGGAGACCCTGAGACAGTTAATGCCGCCTCCTCAGGCCCCGGGTCCACCCACCTGCACCCAAACGATGGTGGGGTCCCTCTCATGCCCGATCCTGCCCTCACTCCTGGACAAGGGGTTGTGCCTGAGTCATGCAGGGTGCAGTATGTCCTCCAATACCTGCAGTTTCACTTGGATGAGGACTTGGCAGCCTCTACACTGAGAGAGTATTTGGCTGCTATATCTGCCTGCCATGTGGGGTGGATGGACAGGCCAGTGGGGCGCCATCCCTTGGTCTCCAGGTTTATAAAGGGGGTTCATCGCCTGCACCCAGCTAGGACCCGCTCAATGGCGAGCTGGGATCTGGATGTGGTCTTGGCAGCTTTGGCAAAGCTGCCTTTTGAACCGTTGGAGTCTGCCTCCCTAAAACACCTCTCTTTGAAGGTGGCTTTCTTGGTAGAGATTTACTCCCATGAAGAGGGTGGGTGAGCTCCATGATCTTTCGGTAAGTTCCAAGTGCTACCACTCCAACCCTTTATTCCTCTTAAATGTTCTGTCAGACAGGCATGTGAACATCTCTTTTATCCTGTCTGCTTACGACCCCCCGGCAGTGGTGGGGGAGTCTGGGCCTCCCTCCGGCATGCTGTACCCTGTGCAGGCACTGGCTGCCTATGTGGAGCGGACACAGTCAGTGAGAACCACAGACCAGCTCTTTGTCTGCTATAGTGAGAGAGTACTGGGGGCTTGGTTATCAAAGCAGCGGCTCTCTCACTGGATCATGGACACGATTACGACAGCATACCGCCTGGCTGGCAGGCCAGTGCTAGGATCTGTGGTGGACCCTTCATCACGAGGTGTGGCTTCGTCCTGTGCTCTACTGAGAGGAGAGCCGCCTCGCTGACATCTGTGCTGCGGCCAGCTGGTCTTCCTCTTGCACCTTTGCTTGGTACTATCAAGTAAATGTGGCATCTCCCTCTGCGGTTGGTTCAGCGGTCCTCTGTGTTGCCTCCCCTTCCCGGGGACTGTGCAAGGAACCCACTTCCACATTGACTGCCCTTGTGTCTCGGTCCCGCGCTGGGTCTTTACCGCTGGCCTGGCCTCTCTAGCACCGACTAACTCTGGTACGGGTATACCAATATATTGGAGTGATCCAATATAGTGAAACATAATGAAGGTTACGCATGTAACCACGGTTATGTGAGCTATATGGATCACTCCAATCCTCTACGGTGCTAGAGGCGCCTCAAAATGATGTAGAGAACCTGTGTCGCGGCCATAGGTTCTATATATAGCTGTGACACAGGTGTACACGGGAGTAAATCTGTAAATCCTCACCTCCAATATATTGGAGTGATCCATATAGCTCACATAACCGTGGTTACATACGTAACCTTCGATCAAGAGTGAAGCTTGTAGTAACAGCGCAACACAGCATAGTAGCAGGGAGGTAGCTGCAGACAGATGAACTAACTACCCTCCTCTTTTGTGTTGCCATGCACCATTCCTGTAGAAAATGGCTGCTGCAGTCAGAGCAGAGAGATACTACAGTGTACTGCAGTTATACTACAGTGTACAGCAGTTATACTGCACTCTGACTGCAATATTTCTTTCGGAAGGGTGCTGTCAGTGCTATATGTTAAAGATACATACGGTACAAAGGCTCTAGGCCAATTTGGTTCTGCACATTCAGGTGCATACAGGATGAGACATAATCTCTTGCAGGATTAGCCATAATCTCCGGTGCTCTATTCCCCAGCTGTATGTTACAGTTAGTACAGCAGTGCTAGCCTACAGTTGAAGTCGGAAGTTTACATTCACGTAGGTTGGAGTCATTTAAACTCGTTTTTCAACCACTCCACAAATTTCTTGATAACAAACTATAGTTTTGGCAAATTGTTAGGGACATCTACTTTGTGCATGACACAAGTAATTTTCCCAACAATTGTTTACAGACAGATTATTTCACTTATAATTCACTGTATCACAATTCCAGTGGGTAAGAAGTTTACATACATTAAGTTGATTGTGCCTGTAAACAGCTTGGAAAATTCCAGAAAATTATGTCATTACTTTAGAAGCTTCTGATAGGCCAATTGACATCATTTGAGTCAATTGGAGGTGTAGGTGTAGATGTATTTCAAGGCCTACCTTCAAACTCAGTGCCTCTTTGCTTGATATCATGGGAAAATCAAAGAAAATCAGCCAAGACCTCAGAAAAAAATTGTAGACCCCCACAAGTCTGGTTCATCCTTGGGAGCAATTTCCAAATGCCTGAAGGTACCCCGTTCATCTGTACAAACAATAGTATGCACGTATAAACACCGTGGGACCACGCAGCCATCATACCGTTCAGGAAGGAGACGCGTTCTGTCTCCTAGAGATGAACATACTTTGGTGCGAAAAGTGCAAATCAATCCCAGAACAACAGCAAAGGACCTTGTGACGATGCTGGAGGAAACGGGTACAAAAGTATCTATATCCACAGTAATACAAGTTCTATATCGACATAACCTGAAAGGCCGCTCAGCAAGGAAGAAGCCACTGCTCCAAAACCGCCATATAAAAACCAGACTACGGTTTACAACTGCATATGGGGACAAAGATTGTACTTTTTGGAGAAATGTCCTCTGGTCTGATGAAACAAAAACAGAACTGTTTGGCCCTAATGACCATCGTTATGTTTGGAGTAAAAAGGAGGAGGCTTGCAAACCAAAGAACTCCATACCAACCGTGAAGCACAGGGGTGGCAGCATCATGTTGTAGGGGTGCTTCACTGCAGGACGAACTTCACAAAAGAGATGGCATAATGAGGTCAGGAAAATGATGTGGATATATTGAAGCAACATCTCAAAGCTTGGTTGCAAAAGGGTCTTCCAAATGGACAATGACCCCAAGCATACTTCCAAAGTTGTGGCAAAATGGCTTAAGGATGACAAAGTCAAGGTATTGGAGTGGCCATCACAAAGCCCTGACCTCAATCCTATAGAAAATTGGTGGGCAGAACTTAAAAAGCGTGTGCGGGCAAGGAGGCCTACAAACCTGACTCAGTTACACCAGCTCTGTCAGGAGGAATGGACCAAAATTCACCCAACTTATTGTGGGAAGCTTGTGGAGGACTACCCAAAACATTTGACTCAAGTTAAACAATTTAAAGGCAATGCTACCAAATACTTATCGAGTGTATGTAAACGTCTGACCCACTGGGAATGTGATGAAAGAAATAAAAGCTGAAATATATAATTCTCTCTACTATTATTCTGACTTTTCACATTCTTAAAATAAAGTGGTGATCCTAACTGACCTAAGACAGGGAATTTGTACTTGGATTAAATGTCAGGATTTGCGAAAAACTGAGTTTAAATGTAGTTGGCTAAGGTGTATGTAAACTTCCGACTTCAACTGTATATGGTCAGAGAGCCTTCAATACTGTATTCCCCATATTGTGCCTCTTGTCCTCTAACCGTCATCAGCCAGAGAGAAAAGTTTACTGGCATTCAGCACTGCAGGATGTCCAAAGTCAATAGTCCTGTCCACATGGGCCCACTGCACGTCACTCCCTTATTGAACAACCACTATAGTGAGCTAGCTAGCCGCTACAAAGGCTACAATTGGTAGCTCTGTTTCACATTAGGCCTGTGTTTCCAGTGTTTGAAGAATACTGTCAGTGGACATGTTGCATGTGTTATCTGGTGTCTTTGCACACTGAACCACTTTTTGTAGTCTTTGTATTTGGGAATTGTTTGTGCGTGTAATGAGTGAATATGCTATGCATTCTTTTTACCCATGAAATGTATGTTTCCCACATATTTGTTTTTTGCATGTCTTCAGTGTTTCTTTCTTTATGAAGAGATCCTGTTACTGAAGGAGAGAGTTGGTTTATTTGGACTAGACAGTCAGTACCCCTGTGTCTGACTCTGAATGTCCCCCAGCCGTTATCTACTGCTGCATGTGATAAAGTGTCTATGATGTGGAGCTGTGAGGGAAAACAACAGAGAGCAGGCAGACATCTCTATTAGTGCAGTGCTTTGGACAGGCCAACAGATAACCTATAAATAAGGGCAGTCCTTTCAGGAAACATAGCCATCCTCTAATCTTATCTCCTTCCTCTCAGGCTGAGGCTATTGCTATGCGTGGCTGGCTGTTACACTGGACCATGCGCTTGGTAACGTCATGTCACGAACCCCATATATAAATCTACCGGTTCTAACGGAACGACAGGTTGTCTTGCATTTTACACTGTGTCCCTAAATATAGCAGACCTGTCTGAAGAACTACACATAGCCGGGATTGAAAAGAAATGGTAACTCCAGACATAGGGCCCTATCAATTTGAAGAGTTCTGTTACCTACTTCATCCATTTTTTATTTTTGCGAAAGGGAGTGGCTCCTAATCTGGGGAAAATTCTCATGGTATCTTGTGGGAATTTGGATTTGAAATCAAACAATGACTGCGAGGAAGTGCAGATTGTCGGCTTTAATTTGAAGGTATTTTCATCCTTATCGTGTGAACTGTTTCAGAAATTACAGCAGAAATGTCATATCCCCAAAATGCTAATCACCCCTGTTATTCTAATGGTGAGAGGTTAGCATGTCTTGGGGGTATGATATTTTTGCTTCTAACTTTCTCACTTATCATTATTCAAGATTCATTCAGGATTATCCGTAATCATGATATCTGCCACATTATTGTAGAAGTGATTAGAAACATATTATATTGTTATTTACAATTAAAGTGACTCCAAAATGACACAACACATTATTTACCATGAATTTCTATTGGGCACAAAATAATCTGAACCACAACCAAAACAAACAGCAGATGCATCCAACCAACCTGTAGTCACAAGCTTGATGTAGTCATTGTGTGCTATGCATATGGGATCAAATTTGCTACTTTAATACACATATAACTGAATTTGTCCCAATACTTTTGAGGGGGGACTATGCATTGTTGTAATTTCTAAACATTTCACCTGATATGGATGAAAATACCCTCACATTAAAGCTGACAGTCTTAGTCATTGTTTGATTTCAAATCCAAACTTTTGGAGTATAGAGCCAAAAGAAGAAGAAATGCATCACTGTAAATACATGGACTCATTTCCCCATACATCTTACAGGTAGAATAAACTTCTTAAGAATGTCTTGGCTACCAAAGTTTTTGTATTTATTTTGTAATACCAATTACCCCACCGAAGACATTCTTTAAAAAAGTATAATCGGTCATATCAGACTTTAAATGGGCAAATAAAATTCATAGAATAAAAAGGACATCTTCCTTGTAATTGTATCAACTTGCTACCCAATGTTTTTACTGCGAAGAGCATGAACAGCTTCTGAGTTAAAAACACTAGAACAATATGGAAGAAAATTAACCGTGTTCTACAAGAACCAATATCACTCCCTAAAAACACAACCTTATGGGGAACAATCCTTGGATAGCTTTTCAGAATTCACCGATAAATTGGTCCACATGGAAAACTTAAGGAATAGAAACCGGAAATACATTTATTTCCATGACAGAATTAAAAAGTAATTTTGGACTGACCAATCTAGATAGTTTCAAATACATGCAACTTAAAAGTAACATTTCACAATTTTTATTTGTCATCTTTTGGATATCAGAGTAACCTGCAGGAATCTAATTTGAGACAAAAAAGGATGTTCATATGATAGGGAAGATATACAAAACCTTGCAGAGAGCATATCCAACTGACTAAACTATTGGAACCAAGATTTAAAAAGGAACTGATGTTGGCACAAGATGGAAGGAAAATTGGAGTATAACTAACAAAATTACAGTTAATGAAAGTTTACGCTTAATCTAGTATAAACTAATGTATATAATTTATTATACAAGACAAAATTCACAAATTCTGCAGCACATTTTTTGGTGCATTTTTTAAAATTTGACTAGGCAAGTCAGTTAAGAACAAATTCTTATTTACAATGACACCCTAGGAAGAGTGGGTTAACTGTTCAGGGCAGAACAACAGATTTATACCTTGTCAGCTCAGGGATTCAAGCCACCAACCTTTTGGTTAGTGGCCCAACGCTCCAACCACTAGGCTAACTGCCATACAATCTACTTGCAGTGAAGCTGCTCAACATTTACATTACATTCAGTCATCTAGCAGATACTCCCATCCAGAACGACCCACAGGAGCAACCAGATCTCCCACCAAGTGAATCTGGGACATGAAACAGCGACCTCTCGGCCTCCGGCCGAAGCTCCCAACCTCCAGGCCATGAACCATCCACATTTCCACACATTTACCCTCGAGAGCTGCCCCTCAACCGTCAAAGAACCCCCCCCCCCCAATATATACTTTACAAATTCTAAAATATGATATTCACAATGTCACTCACACACACTTGATTGAATGGACTTGTCATTCACACAGTATTGACAAAAAAGTGCATTTGATCTAAATATGGGTATACGAGGACATTTAGTGGTCACCAGGTTTGTCATCCTTGGTCAGTACCTATCATACATGTTGGGTGAGTCCTTTTTCTAATGCAAAAAAAACACAACGGCAGCACAAAGAGACAGAGTCCACCGGAAGCCATGCCCGACTATGCAGCGAACGTGGGTGCCTCCCGCCCAAGCAAGGAAGGGAAGGGTGCACGGGGGAGGGGAGAGAGAACCAAGGCCCACTCCCACCGAGCCGTCCTGGTCTGCACTTAGGGGGACGAAGGCTACACGGAGGTGACCTGCGACTCCCCCAGCCACGGAACCCCAGGGGTTCCTATTGATGGCAAATCGACCCTTTCAGCTGTGCCGGCGGCTGGCAAACCGTTAAGGGTCCTTCCGCAGTTTCGCCTACGGAAACCTTGTTACCAATTTTACTTTCTCTACATAGTCAAGTTTGATCGTCTTCTCAGCGCTCCGTGACCGACCTCGTGACCGACCTCCGTGACCGATCACTAAATCCTCCGATCGGTAGTAGCGACAGTCGGTGTGTACAAAGGGCAGGGACTTATGATCCGCGCTTACTGGGAATTCCTTGTTCCTGGGAAATAATTGCATTCCCCAATCCCTATCATGAGTGGGGTTCGGCGGGTTACCCATGCCTCTCGGCAAAGGGTATACACATAGTGATCTGCTGAGTGTGGCTCGCGTGCAGCCCTGGACATCTAAGGGCATCACAGACCTGTTATTGCTCAATCTCGTGTGGCTGAATGCCACTTGTCCATCTAAGAAGTTGGACACCGACTGCTCAGGCCCAAATAACTAGTTAGCATGCTGAAGTCTAGTTCGTCGAAACCGGATGCAGTTTGATCGCTATCTTAAGTGTAGGTCCAATTAACTAACGTCGCCTCCTCTGCCCTCGAATTAGCTTGAGGGAGTGAGTGAAGAACTTGATCTCTTGTGGGATTGATATGACCCACAATTCATTGCAAACTAATCAGGTGGCCGCAAAGTGTCACATTTAATCATTCTCTCAACCAGCTTCATGAGATGGTCAGCTGGAATGCATTTCAAATATGCATTGTTAAATTGTGCATTGTTAAAAGTTAATTTGTGGATTTTTTTTCCTTAATGCGTTTGAGCCAATCAGTTGTGTTGTGACAAGGTAGGGGTGGTAGACAGAAGATAGCCCTATTAGGTAATAGACCATATAGTCCATATTATGGCAAGATATTATGGCAAGAACAGCTCCAATAAGCAGAGATAAATGACAGTCCATCATTACTTTAAGACATAAAGGTCAATCAAACCTGAACATTTCAAGAAAATTACAAGTTTCTTCAAGTGCAGTTGCAAAATGTATCAAGCGCTATAATGAAACTGGCTCTCATGACCGCCACAGGAAAGTAAGATCCAGAGTTCTCTGCTGCAGAGGATAAGTTCAGCCAGTTACCAGCCTCAAATATTGCAGCCCAAATAAATGCTTCAGAGTTCAAGTAACAGACACATTTAAACATCAATTGTTCAGAGGAGACTGCGTGAATCAGGCCTTCATGGTCAAATTGCTGCAAAGAAATCACTGCGGACACCAATAAGAAGAGACTTGCTTGGGCCAAGAAACATGAGCAATGGACATTAGACTGGTAGAAATCTGTCCTTTGGTCTGATGAGTCCAAATCTGAGATTTTTGGTTCCAACCGCCGTGTCTTTGTGAGATGCAGAGTAGGTGAACGGATGATCTTCGTATGTTTGGTTCCCACCGTGAAGCATGGAGGAAGAGGTGTGATGGTGGGGTTGCTTTTCTGGTGACACGGTCTGTGATTTTTTAGAATTCAAGACACGCTTAACTAGCATGGCTACCACAGCATTTTGCAGCGATACGCCATCCCATCTGGTTTGACCAAGAAGAAGAGTGATGCATCAGATGACCTGGCCTCCACAATCACCTAACCTCAACCCAATTGAGATGGTTTGGGATGTGTTGGACCACAGAGTGAAGGAATAGCAGCCAACAAGTGTCTGTCAGCGTAGTGTCCAGAGCATGGAGACGCTACCAGGAGACAGGCCTGTACATCAGGAGACGTGGAGGAGGCCGTAGGAGGGCAACAACCCAGCAGCAGGACCGCTACCTCCGCCTTTGTGCAAGGAGGAGCAGGAAGAGCACTGCCAGAGCCCTGCAAAATTACCTCCAGCAGGCCACAAATGTGCAAATGTGCAGAAACAGACTACAAATGTGCAGAAACAGACTCCATGAGGGTGGTATGAGGGCTCGATGTCCACAGGTGGGGGTTGTGCTTACAGCCCAACACCGTGCAGAACATTTGGCATTTGCCAGAGAACACCAAGATTGGCAAATTCGCCACTGGCGCCCTATGCTCTTCACAGATGAAAGCAGGTTCACACTGAGCACATGTGACAGACGTGACAGAGTCTGGAGACGCCGTGGAGAACGTTCTGATGCCTGCAACATCCTCCAGCATGACCGGGCGGTGGGTCAGTCATGGTGTGGGGTGGCATTTCTTTGGGGGGCCGCACAGCCCTCCATGTGCTCGCCAGAGGTAGCCTGACTGCCATTAGGTACCGAGATGAGATCCTCAGACCCCTTGTGAGACCATATGCTGGTGCGGTTGGCCCTGGGTTCCTCCTAATGCAAGACAATGCTAGACCTCATGTGGCTGGAGTGTGTCAGCAGTTCCTGCAAGAGGAAGTCATTGATGCTATGGACTGGCCCGCCCGTTCCCCAGACCTGAATCCAATTGAGCACATCTGGGACATCATGTCTCGCGCCATCCACCACAGACTGTCCAGGAGTTGGCGGATGCTTTAGTCCAGGTCTGGGAGGAGATCCCTCAGGAGACCATCCGCCACCTCATCAGGTGCATGCCCAGGCGTCGTAGGGAGGTCATACAGGCACGTCGAGGCCACACACACTACTGAGTCTCATCTTGACTTGTTTTAAGGACATTACATCAAAGTTGGATCAGCCTGTAGTGTGGTTTTCCACTTTAATTTTGAGTGTGACTCCAAATCCAGACCTCCATGGGTTGATACATTTGATTTCCATTGATAATTTTTGTGTGATTTTGTTGTCAGCATATTCAACTATGTAAAGACAAAAGTATTTACTAAGAATATTTCATTCATTCAGATCTAGGATGTGTTATTTTAGTGTTCCCTTTATTTTTTGAGCAGTGTATATTTATAACAATTCACTCTAATGTCAAAGTGGAAGAACAATTATATACACTACTGTTCAAAAGTTTGGGGTCACTTAGAAATGTCCATGAAAACATACTTGAAATGAGTTGCAAAATGAATAGGAAATATAGTCAAGATGTTGACCAGGATATAAATAATGATTTTTAATTGAAATAATAATTGTGTCCTTCAAACTTTGCTTTCGTCAAAGAATCCTCCATTTGCAGCAATTATAGCCTTGCAGTCCTTTGGCATTCTAGTTGTACATTTGTTGAGGTAATCTGAAGAGATTTCACCCCATGCTTTCTGAAGCACCTCCCACAAATTGGATTGGTTTGATGGGCACTTCTTACGTACCATACGGTCAAGCTGCTCCCACAACAGCTCAATAGTGTTGAAATCCGGTGACTGTACTGGCCACTCCATTATAGACTAAATACCAGCTTACAGCTTCTTCCCTAAATAGTTATTTCATAGTTTGGAGCTGTGCTTTGGATCATTGTCCTGTTGTAGAGGAAATTGGCTCCAATTTAGCACCGTCCATAGGATATGGCATGGCGTTGCAAAATGGAGTGATAGCCTTCCTTCTTCAACATCCATTTTACCCTGTACAAATCCCCCACTTATCTACCACTAAAGCACTCCCAGACCATCACATTGCCTCCACCATGCTTGACAGATGGCGTCAAGCACTCCTCCAGCATCTTTTCATTTTTTCTGCGTCTCACAAACGTTCTTCTTTGTGATCCGAAAACCTCAAACTTAGATCTGTCTGTCCATAACACTTTTTTCCAGTCTTCCTCTGTCCGGTGTCTGTGTTATTTTGCCCATCTTAATCTTTTCTTTTTATTGGCCAGTCTGAGATATGGCTTTTTCTTTGCAACTCTGCCTTGAAGGCCAGCATCCCGGAGTCACCTGTTCACTGTCGACATTGAGACTGGTGTTTTGCGGGTTTTATTTAATGAAGCTGCCAGTTGAGGGCTTGCGAGTCGTCTATTTCTCAAACTAGACACTAATGTCCTTGTTCTCTTGCTCAGTTGTGCACAGGGGCCTCCAACTCCTCTTTCTATTCTGGTTAGGGACAGTTTGTGCTGTACTGTGAAGGGAGTAGTACACAGAATTGCACGATATCTTCAGTTTCGTGTAATTTTTTTGCATGGAATAGCCTTCATTTCTCAGAACAAGAATAGACTTTCAGAAGGAAGTTCTTTGTTTCTGGCCATTTTGAGCCTGTAATCAAACTCACAAATGCTGATGCTCCAGATACTCAACTGGTCTAAAGAAGGCCAGTTTAATTGCTTCTTTAGTCAGGGCAACAGTTTTCAGCTGTGTAACATAATTGTGAAAGGGCTTTCTAATGATCAATTAGCCTTTTTAAAATGATAAACTTGGATTAGCTAACACAATGTGCCATTGGAACACAGGAGTGATGGTTGCTGATAATGGGTCTCTGTACTCCATTGTAGATTTTCCATAAACAATCAGCCGTTTCCAGCTACAGTAGTCATTCACAACATTAACAATGTTTACACTGTATTTCTGATCAATTTGATGTTCTTTTAATGGACAATTTTTTTTGTTTTTCTTTAAAAAAACAAGAACATTTCTAAGTGACCCCAAACTTTTGAATGGTATTGTATATATATTTTAAGATGAATGAAAATGTGAAAACTGAAATATATTTGTTGCCTAAGTATTCACCCTTTGTTTAGGAAACCCTAAATTAGTTCAGTCGTAAAATGTGGCTTAACAAATCCCATAATAAGTAACATGTACTCACTGAAATAATAGTGGTTGACATGATTTTTGAATGACCTACCCTTCCTTTGTCCCCCATACGTACAACATCTGTAAAGTCCTTCAGTCAATTATTGAATTTCAATCACAGATTCTACTACAAATACCAGGGAACTTTTCGAAAGCCTCGTAAAGAAGGGCAGTGATTGGTTGATGGTTACCAATATCATATCAGACATTGAATATTCCTTTAAGCATGGTCAAGTTAATAATTATGCTGTGGATTACTGTATGTATTAAACCACCCAGACACAAATATACAGTCGTCCTTCTGAACTGAGCTGCAGGGAAGGAATGAAACTTCTCGGGGATATTACCATAAGGCCATTAGTGATTTTAAATCAGTTACGTAGTTTAATGGCAGTGATGGGAGAAAACTGAGGATGAAACTCAACAACTCAATATTACAAACATGTTCTTAATGTTTTGTAGACTCGGTGTATACTAGAGTTGATTACCAAGAAGACAGGCATGTTCCTGATTGGCCAAGTTACAGTTTTGACTTAAGTCTGCTTAAAAAAATATGTCAAGACTTGCAAATTACTGTCTAGCTATGATCCCCAACATCTTGACAGATGTTGAAGAATTATGAAAAGAATAATGGGCTAACATTGCACAATCCAGGTGTGTAAAGCTCTTAGTGACTTACCCAAGAAGACTCGCAGCTGTAAACACTGCCAGAGGGGTTTCTAACATGTAATGACTCAGGGAGCTGAATACTTATGTAACACCTATATTTAGTTATTGAATTGCTATCAATCTTTTTTAAATGTTTTGAAGTCTTTAACTTTCACATTAAATAGTATTTTATGTAGATTGTTGACAAAAAATACAATTAAATCCATTTTATCCCCCCTTTGTAACACAATAAAATGTGAAGAGATCCAAGGAGTGTGAATACTTTTGCAAGGCACTGTGCAAAGAGTAATTGACTACTGGAAACACTACCTAGATTTGAATTTAATTCAACTACCACCAAGCTACTGCAAAATGTAATTCAATTACTAGTTGAACTACATGTAGTTCACTACTCCCCAACACTGGTAAACACACATTTTCTTACGCAATACACTGTAATTAAATAAGGCAGGGTAATTATTGTTTTAGCAGGGTTTGTTTTTCTGTATACAGTAGAGTGTTCCAACCTACATTACAGGTTGATAGTGATATAACAAAACCCAGCCTCTTCCTACTATAATAGACAGGTGTTGATACCTGCCCACCATGATCTTAATGTTCTCTGTTTCTGTTTGGGTTTCTCCTCTGGTTTATTTGCCATGCTGTTGCAATCTCTGACAATGTAAGCTATTAGTTAAAACTATGTCAATCAAACTTTGTAGATCAAATGTATAACTGTATTTCTATTTGTCTGTCTTGTTCCAGGGTGAGTGTCTTCTGACGGTGCAGCTGGGTGATGGAGAGCGTTTGGAGGATGAGGAGGATGTAGAGTTCTACCTGCTTTTTGCTGGCACCACCCAGAGGCACCTGACCAGTACCTTGAGAATAAGCCATGTCACCCTACAGGCTGTGTGCCCAGGTAAATTCCACCATGCACCACACACACAACTGGTTGCTAGGTCTGATGCTGGACAGTCGTACTGGTGGTGGCAGATCCGTTTGGATTAACCAAATATTTTATGATTACACACACACACATAATGGGGTTCTATCCTCGTGGGGACCTACAATTCTATTCCATTCAATTCTATTTTCCCTGACCCTAAAGCACAGGAGGTTGGTGGCACCTTAATTGGGGAGGACAGGCACTTGGTAATGGCTAGAGTGGAATAGGTGGAAATGTATCAACAACAAACACATGGCTACCATTTGCCCCTTTTTAGCCATTATTATGAGCCGACCTCACCTCAGCAGCCTCCGTTGCCCTAAACCTAACCCTAATTGTAACACTAAACCTAACCTTAATTGTAACACTAAACCTAACCCTAATTGTAACACTAAACCTTTGTCTAAACCTAAACCTAAACCTAAACCTTTGTCCCCACGAGGGATAATTGTCCTTGTCTTACTTATCTTTGTGGGGACTTTTGAGGATTTCCGGTGCCCGCGAGGATAGTAATACACACACACCCCGCTCTTCATGGGCACAGAGAGACATTTCCAGCTAACGATTTGAGCTTTATGGTTCCACTGAAATGGGATGGGCCTCTTGGCAGCTGCCACAGGAAAGTAGCATTTGTAAATGACTGCTTCTCTCCTAGATTTATGCCATCTTGCTTTTTTCACAGTCATGGAAATACATTGTTATAATGTGAGAACATTGCTCAATAATTACAGTCGTATGAAAACGTTTGGGCACCCCTGACAATTTCCATTTATAAATGAGTGTTTGGATCAGCAATTTCATTTTGATCTATCAAATAACTGATGGACACAGTAATATTTCAGTAGTGAAATGAGGTTTATTGGATTAACAGAAAATGTGCAATATGCTTCAAAACAAAATTAGACTGGTGCATAAATTTGGGCACCCCAATAGAAACATCACATCAATATTTAGTAGAGCCTCCTTTTGCTAAAATAACAGCCTCTAGACGCTTCCCATAGCCTCTAATGAGTGTCTGGATTCTGGATGAAGGTATTTTGGACCATTCCTCCTTACAAAACATCTCCAGTTCAGTAAGGTTTGATGGTTGCCGAGCATGGACAGCCTGCTTCAAATCATCCCACAGATTCTCAATGATATTTAGGTCTGGGGACTGGGATGGCCATTCCAGAACATTGTACTTGTTCCTCTGCATAAATGCCCGGGTAGATTTTGAGCAGTGTTTTGGGTCGTTGTCTTGTTGAAATATCCGGCGTAACTTCAACTTTGACTGATTCTTCAACATTATTCCCAAGAATCTGCTGATATTGAGGAGAATCCATGCGACCCTCAACTTTAACAAGATTCCCAGTACCGGCACTGGCCACACAGCCCCACAGCATGATGGAACCCCCACCAAATTTGACTGTGGGTAGCAAGTGTTTTTCTTGGAACGCTGTGTTCTTTTGCCGCCATGCATAACGTCCCTTGTTATGACCAAATAACTAAATCTTTGTTTCATCAGTCCACAGCACCTTATTCCAAAATGAAGCTGGCTTGTCCAAATGTGCGTTTGCATACCTCAAGCGACTCTGTGGCGTGTGTGCAGAAAAGGCTTCTTCCGCATCACTCTCCCATACAGCTTCTCCTTGTGCAAAGTGTGCTGAATTGGTGAACGATGCACAGTGACACGATCTGCAGCAAGATGCTGTTGTAGGTCTTTGGAGGTGGTCTGTGGACTGTTTTTGACCGTTCTCACCATCCTTCGCCTTTGCCTCTCCGATATTTTACTTGGCATGCCACTTCTGGCCTTAACAAGAACTGTGCCTGTGGTCTTTCATTTCCTGACTATGTTCCTCACAGTGGACACTGACAGCTTAAATCTCTGCGATAGCTTTTTGTAGCCTTCCCCTAAACCATAATGTTGAACAATATTTGTTTTCAGGTCATTTGAGAGTTGTTTTGAGGCCCCCATGTTGCCACTCTTCGGAGGAGAGTCAAAGAGAACAACAAATTGCAATTGGCCACCTTAAATACCTTTTCCCATGATTGGATGCACTTGTCTATGAAGATCAAGGCTTAATGAGCTCACCAAACCAATTGTGTTCCAAGTAATAGTAAGTAGTTAGTAAAGTAAGTAGTTACAGGCATTCAAATCAACAGAATGACAAGGCTGCCCACATATTTGCAGAGCCTATTTTTCACATCTGATTTAATTCTGATTTCATACAACTTAATATTGCTACACTAAAAATCTTTGTCTGGACAATACCCCAGTACTCAGCTTTTATTAGAAAATGAATGGCATGCCACTGTGATCATTTTCTGTGACGACAGAGTCAATTATTATGCAGCCTCAGAGGGGTGCCCAAACTTTTTCATACGACTGTATATCTATCTGTCTGGTTGTTGGCAATAAACCATGTTTTCATCAAAGGGCTGTTTATGTCTAGGCAGCCTTACCAGAAGAAGACTTGGTGATAAAACAAAAATATATTTAGGTGTTTTTGTCTTTCACCCGGCTTCAGTTACCACCCTGAGCATATTGATGATGGTATGATGGCTGCCCTAGCTTTGATTTATCGGTGTTTGTGTGTGTGTGTGTGTGTGTGTGTGTGTGTGTGTGTGTGTGTGTGTGGACGTCAGCAGAGCCATGAATAGGAGTATTTGGGTCTTCTGTCCTATCACTCCTGTTTCATTATATGAGCTCTCCTTAACTAAGTCCTTTTGCTGTGGAGTCCATGCATTCTTAGAGGGAGGGAGGAACATGGTAAACAGCTCTGTATATCACGTCACTAGGCCATGTTTAAACACTTTTTGTTGTTGCTAATAGGTTTTGATGGTAATTTCCCCTCTTTGTGACACCTATAATGAATATTCCTCTGATTGTGAGAATAGCATATTTACCTTTTGGTTCACAGGCCTCTTCAATGTTACATCTCTATCTGTGGTCTGTTTTAAAATGGTCTGTTTAATGGTCCACTGGGATGGAGGCTAGATTCATGTTTGTCTGCTTTGAAACCTGTTGACCCCATGCAGCCAAGTTATTTGGGCAAGCAACGTGGCAGTTACTCTGTCACTCCCACCCATATTAGCTGACTAGAGACATACATGCTAAAGGCTTCCTTTTCATTTCTCTGTGGTTTTTAGAACTATTCACTGACAAATAGTGTTTAATGTTTGGACTTTGTGCATCTTAGCAACCAGAGAAGCCACAGAACTCAAGCCAGCATTGCAGCAGGACAGTGGAGCTTGAACATGGTTTTCTCTGTTCTTCTCTCTGGAGTCTGAGCTGTAGGGCTACGACACACTGTAAACTCACACTGTAAACTCACACTGTAAAGTATATTTGGCATGTTTGAAGCACGTGTGCAGGTTATATTAACACTCCATCCTCTCTCCCCAGCCCATGACTGCTGTGAGTCGGTGCAGGTCACGCTGTGCTCTGCGCGGTCTGATGGCTCGGTGGACCCTGTGGCCGAGGAGCGCTTCCAATTCGTCCAGGACCTGGCCTTCGACATGGCCCAGTTCCTGGTGAGCGCTGCAGGGCGGGCCGACGGTCTGGAGGGGGCTCTGCTGCTGGATGAGTGCCAGATCCCCCTGCAGGAGTGTGAGAGACTAGACGAGAGCCTCTCCCTGGCACTCAGACACCTGGCCCTGCCCCAGGGGTGGAGCGTCCTGGGCTCCAACGTAGGCACACCACCAGGCCCCAACCTGGACAACAGCATTGGTGAGTATGGATGGGGTCTCTGCTTTGTGTGTCTCTGTGCGTCTACCTCTGTATGTTTCTCACAGTTTAGTGTTGCAGCACGGTCTGTCTGTACATTATTATGCCTTATACCCTCTTAATGTGCCTGTAGATTTCCTACAGTATGTGTTGCTGTGTTCTGTTCACACCTCAGTGAGGTAATTAGGGAACATTTGTTGTTTCCACCGAGAGATGACTTGGCCGGGGTCTCATTCCGCTGTGTGAGTAGTGGAGCGTGCCCACCAGGTGCTTCACTAATGATACTCCAGCTCCGCCTGTGCATTAATGTTCGCAACAGCCACCTACGGCTTTAGGATAAAGATCCACTCCAGCTAACGGCCAATCAGAGGTCACTTTATTCATTTTGTGTTTTTTTGGAGGGGCTCTTCAGTCAAACTGCAGCGATTCTGTTAATTGGCACACAGAGGGTCTTGACAGAGGAGAGAGTCTGACTAGAGAAGTCTACCCTAGAAAGGAGAGGAAGGGCTTTAGCTGAGAGAGCAGTGTCCCCTGGGATAGCACCAGTTCTCCACTCCTGATGTTCATGTGTACACCCACTTTATTTCCTCTGTGTTTCTGTTTTCTGCTCCTATTGGGTCATCATCATAAATCAGGAATGCAATGTCAGATATGCTAAAAACAAACATTCCCACCCAATTAATAAGTAGACAGTAACACACAGTGTTTATATGGTCTATTAACCAGAGCCTGGGACATATTCTGGAGCACAAAAGGGGACATTTGGGATAAATGTCGGCTCTGGTGAGAGCTGACTTGTACTTGTTTCATTTGGAGCCAGTAAGCCTCTTCTTGTCAGTAGAGTGTTAGTGTGCTATCACCTCCCTCTCCTCTCCTCTCCTCTCCTCTCCTCTCCTCTCCTCTCCTCTCCTCTCCTCTCCTCTCCTCTCCTCTCCTCTCCTCTCCTCTCCTCTCCTCTCCTCTCCTCTCCTCTCCTCTCCTCTCCTCTCCTCTCCTCTCTTCTCCTCTCCTCTCCTCTCCTCTCCTCTCCTCTCCTCTCCTCTCCTCTCCTCTCCTCTCCTCTCCTCTCCTCTCCTCTGCTCTCCTCTCCTCTCCTCTCCTCTCCTCTCCTCTCCTCTCCTCTCCTCTCCTCTCTCTCTACTCCTCTCTCTTTGTTCCCTTCTCTCTTCTCTCTCTGCTCCTCTCTCCTCTGCTCCCCTCCCCTCTCTCTGCTCCTCTCTCCTCTCCTCTGCTCCCCTCCCCTCTCTCTGCTCCTCTCTCCTCTCCTCTGCTCCCCTCCCCTCTGCTCCTCTCTTCCCTCTCTCTCTGCTTCCCTCTTTCTCTGCTTCCCTCTTTCTCTGCTCCCCTCTCTCTCCTCGTGTCCCTCTGCTCCCCTCTCTCTCTGCTCCTCTCTCCTCTCCTCCCCTCTCTCTCTGCTCCTCTCCTCCCTTCTCTCTCTGCTCCTCTCTCTCTGCACCAGTAATAAGAGATTGTGGTAAAGGAGGAAAAACCTGGTATTTTAGGATGAAATAATTGTTCACGAACAGTTATGAAAAAACTAGAGGCAGATGAGACAGACAGGCAGCCCTGTCTGTAATAGTATAGGACCCATAGGTCATCATGAAAACTATTGGCTCCTGCTGGGTAATTTGGAACACCGTACTGGAGAAGACAGATTAAACAAGACATGTCTGTTTTCTAACATTGTCAGTGCTTAGCAATTATAATCCATCATACACATATCTTTAGTTAAGAATGTAAACTCCAGGCTGATTTGATATTTACAGCAATACTACAGAAATCCATTTGAAGGACCTTTCAGTCCTTTGTGCTTCTCATCCCCTGAGACGTTTGTTGACATAGGCACATATGAGCTGTGTCCCAATTGATGAGGATGCTGCCTCCCAATCCCAAGGTACCTTAAAGTGCTAAGGCGCCTTCATTCAGGTTGTGACTACAGGGGGTAAAGCTATGACCGGAAGTGACTTTTGTAGCAGGTTAGGAGAGCATTTTATCTAACTCTGTCTGAACCTTTTCCTAACCTTAACCTAAGTCCCCAACCTGCCACTTTAATTATCATAACCTGCTGCGTAGATTCTCCTAACCTGCTATAAAAAAGTCCTTCCGGTCGTAGTTGTACTCTGTCTAATCAGAACTCTTCATTCGGCTATTTTGAAGGTAGCATCCCATGTATCCTTTGCCGGGTGGGATTAGCCTTCTAATCTAGTTAGATTGCATCATATCACCTTTCAATATTAGTTGTCAACTAATATAACACCACGTTATCTTGAACATCCGTGTCATTTAATAATATGCACGGGTGTGATGGTTTGATAGTATGAATTAATCACAATGCAAGCCTACTTATTAGAAAAAACAATAGAAGCTCGAATGCAATATTAGCTTCACACTGAAACACCACGATTAGGGTTATTAATAATTCCTAAACACTCAGTAAAATTGCTTATTTAGCTATATAAAAAAAAATCGTAGCCTCTATCATGCATGCAAGCTTACCTGTCATGTCCACAACGATGGAGCAGCACGCCAAGCAATATGCGAGAGGAGGACCCTATACCGTAGGATAATTATTCTGGTCGGTGTCAACTTAATTCATTAACAGGTACTGAGGAGATCGACTCTGTTACTTGTTTACTTGTTATTCATGTCAGATATTTACATTTTGGGATAGTTGTTCACTGAATTGCTAGCTCACCCTGCTACAGTGACTACGATGTAAACAAATGTCTCGCGCTCAGTGGAATGGGAATGCCATATCACGTGATGCTGCCTTGGGCCTTGTCCCAAATGGAAAGTGCTACCTACTAACATAGGTTCATTTGGAAGCAGGTAGGCAGCAGGCAGCTGCCCTTTGGATCGGGACACAACCATGGTCTGAATTCCAAAGCCCTAAAATCGGTATGCTGTGTACCCATGTCTGCGTCTAGTCTACCGTCTGTGTATTTAGCTTTGACTGATGACAGCTTGTAATACTAACAGAATGTGTTTAGTCCTCTAATGTTAGTTCCAATTCCTGCATTCTGTCAGAGCTGTGCCACTGACTGCTGATGTGGTGAGCAGTGCCTCTGTCAGGAATAGATAAGAGGAACACAAAAACTCACAGAGCTAGAAGACTGAGCCCCTCCTATCAGCCTCTCAAAGGACTGCTTTGTCTTGTCCACTCAGTGATAGATATATCCCTATTAAACACATTGGGATAGGTTTATAGTATCAGAATGGCTTTGATCCTTTTTTTCTCAGGGATTCAGCATGTAAGAGCACAGGGATCTGCCTAGTAACAATGTACAGAACAAGCCAACAATGTATGGCGAGCTAGAAACACCTGTCAGATTGGCCAGGTTTATATGCTTCAGGTGGTTCTGGGTCTGACGTGCACCCATATGAAAGCATGCTGTCCTTTATTTGGTAGGACATGTGAGCCTGCTTATATCCCCTGTGCTTTGCATCTCCTCCGTTCCACTATTACCTGAGCTCTTCCCTGATAATATTTGATTCCAAAACTCTTTGATGTTTGAAAAAAGAAAAGAGGGAAAGATGAATGGTCCTTTTAGAATAGATGATGCTGCAGTCAGGTTAGGAACATTTCATTCCTCTCCCCAACCTGCCGGTAGAGTGGGCCAGCTGTTTAATGCCTTATCCAGCTCTGGCATTTCCTGAAGCTGGTCCAGGGCACCTTGGTGAGGCACAGTGAAACTGGAGCTAACAGCAGGCCACCTGGCCCAGAGGCTCTCTCTGTTAGCTGGCTCTGCTGGCACCGCCCAGTCTAGAGGCTCTCTCTGTTAGCTGGCTCTGCTGGCACCGCCCGGTCTAGAGGCTCTCTCTGTTAGCTGGCTCTGCTGGCACCGCCCAGTCTAGAGGCTCTCTCTGTTAGCTGGCTCTGCTGGCCCCACCCGGTCTAGAGGCTCTCTCTGTTAGCTGGCTCTGCTGGCACCGCCCGGTCTAGAGGCTCTCTCTGTTAGCTGGCTCTGCTGGCACTGCCCGGTCTAGAGGCTCTCTCTGTTTGCTGGCTCTGCTGGCCCCGCCCGGTCTAGAGGCTCTCTCTGTTAGCTGGCTCTGCTGGCACCGCCCGGTCTAGAGGCTCTCGCTGTTAGCTGGCTCTGCTGGCCCCGCCCGGTCTAGAGGCTCTCTCTGTTAGCTGGCTCTGCTGGCCCCGCCCGGTCTAGAGGCTCTCTCTGTTAGCTGGCTCTGCTGGCACCAACCGGCCCAGAGGCTCTCTCTGTTAGCTGGCTCTGCTGGCCCCGCCCGGTCTAGAGGCTCTCTCTGTTAGCTGGCTCTGCTGGCCCCGCCCGGTCTAGAGGCTCTCTCTGTTAGCTGGCTCTGCTGGCACCAACCGGCCCAGAGGCTCTCTCTGTTAGCTGCATGATGGCACCGCCTGGCCTAGAGGCTGTCTTTGTTAGGTGGCTCTACTGACACCTCCCGGCCACAGCCAAAAACTAATTCTGAGTAAAATAAAGCACAGAGGGGCATTAATATCATGAAAAACGCAGAAAAACTCCTAAAGGCATATTTCATCCCTTGTCAAATCGGCTGCCAGCGCTCTAAATGCCAACAGAGGATCTGCTAGCATTCCAGCGCATCGCCCGGCGTCTATTAGACTGAGGGTTTGTGGGAGAAAAGTATCCATGAGAATCCAGCACTGGTGGAAAATCTGATTTGTTAGTGTCTCTCCCTCCTCCTGTAAGTGGTTGTTGGAGTGAGAGTTCTACCATAGAATGGGGCTGACAGAGAGGAAATGACGGCCCATGCTCATATTGTCTCTGTGTTTCTACAAATCAGATCCACTGAACTGAGTCTGTAGAGATCTGGAGAGGGGTTGATTTTATTTTTCACGTTGATAATTTCCCGTCAATGAGTCTAGGCGTTCTCATCTGTCACTGTAGGCCATTGAGTTTATATTGTTTATTATGCATGCATTATGGTATGTTTGGGTATTACAATTTCCTAACATTTGTTTTGTTCTTTTTGTCCTGTGTGTCTGTCAGGGTGACGAAATACAGTGCCTGTTTCTCTTGTTTTACTTCCCTTTTTCTCTGCCATCTTCTGACAGGAAAATGAGACCAAATCATAAAAACAACCTCTACTCTGCAGTGGTGATTACAATCTCTGCTTCAAGACTCCTGGGGCCTCATTTATCAACATTGTGTAGAAACTATTCTAAAATACTACTTACGAACAGAATTTAGAATGTTTGTATGCATAGAAAAAGCGTGATTTATCAAACAATCCTACGAGCGTCATACTCACAGTGGTAGGAGATGATAACTGTTGATAAATACCAATTCTTCTCAGTGCTCATGCACAACCTTGGCTATTTGGTTCAAATCAAACTTTATTTGTCACATGTGCCGAATACAATACCGTGAAATTCTTACTTACAAGCCCCTAACCACCAGTGCAGTTCAAGAAAGAGTTAAGACAAGATTTACCCAATAAAATAACAATAACGAGGCTGTGTACAGGGGGTATCGGTACCGAGTCAGTGTGCGGAGGTACAGGTTGGTTGAGGTAATTTGTACATGTAGGTGGAGTGAAGTGACTATGCATAGATAATAAACAGCGATTAGCAGTAGTATAAAAACAAATGGGGGGTATGAATGTAAATAGTCCGGGTGGCCATTTGATGAATTGTTAAGCAGTCTTATGGCTTGGGGGTAGAGCTTTGACCCAGTGATGTACTGGGCCGTACGCATGATCCGCTGTAGCGCCTTTTCAGTCAGATGCCGAGCATTTGTCATACCAGGCGATGATGCAACCCGTCAGGATGCTCTCGATGGTGCAGCTGTAGAACTTCTTGAGCAGCTGGGGTCCCATGCCAAATCTTAGTCTCCTGAGGGGGAAAAGGTGTCATCGTGCCCGCTTTCCAACTGTCTTGGTGTGTTTGGACCATGATAGTTTGTTGGTGATGTGGACACCAAGGACCTTGAAACTCTCGACACGCTCCACTACAGCCCCTTTAATGGGGGCCTGTTCTGCCCGCCTTTTCCTGTAGTCCACGATCAGCTCCTTTGTCTTGCTCACATTGAGGGAGAGGTTGTTGTCCTGGCACCACCACTATAGTCTGTCTCATCATTGTCGGTAATCAGGCCTACCACTGTTGTGTCGTCAGCAAACTTAATGATAGTTTTGCAGTCTTGTTTGGCCACGCAGTCGTGGGTAAACAGTGACCACTATCTATGGTAAAAATCCCTTTAAAGCCAGTGGGGAATATACAACTCCGTACCATGAAATAGCCTACAACGGCTAGAACAAAACACTGAGTACAACCAAAAGGTTTAATTTGGCTGCCTCGGTTATATTTTGATCATTAAAAATTCAAACGTAAGTATAAAGCGAGGACCAATTGGGCCATTTCAAGTTGCCTTAGCAATGGAAAATAGAGTTCAAATGAGTAGGCAAAAACTCACTAATAAGCCATCCATCCTCAACAGCTCCCTCCTGTAGGCCTCCACATTTAGCAGTGTTTTTTGCGCATCACATAACCTATCACCTGTACATTAAGAGTGGAAACCTTTTCTGTTCACATAGTTGAACTCATTATGGGATGGTGCTTTTATGGTGATGTGGGTGCTGTCTATTGCTCAGTTTATATTTGGGAACCCATTGATGGCAAAGAAACCCCTCTTGACTTCAACCTGTTGTGCGATGGTGTTTTGCTGATGATTGCATCCAAAACATTGGCTCATAGAGGGATGTGAGATGCCAATCTGCAATCTCCCGCAGAAACGTGTCTGTTGCCAAAATCCAGAGGGTAGATAGCTCTTTGATGTGCACCGGAATGGAACGTTGGCCTTTCTAAAGTAGGTCTCACATCCTCACAAAGATCCTATGAGATTGGTTTTGGGAAACGATATCTGATGAACCGATCTGTACTTTCTGCAAAAAAGTCCCAGCTGTCTCTAAAAACGCACTCTCTGCGAAATGCACCGTGTGCCAAATCTTCCAACATGATCAGCCCTTTCTCATTGTCTCACTGGTTTATAGTATTTCAACAGAGGTTTAAATTTCACACGTGCCTCTAATTCAGCAAAATGACTGTACTTTATATTGATTAATATTGTAACAAAGGCACTGATATGGTCAAATTATATATAGCCTCTCAAGATATGTTGCATGAATTCACAATGGAAATACAATTAATTAGGCCCACTATCATCATTATTAGGCCCACTATCATAATTTTAAAAAAGGTCAACATATATTTTTTCCTCATTCTGTGCTTGACAAGCAGCTCCCTCATTCCAGCACTTGGCACGCGTGTGTATGCATGGTCATGGTTGTGTGTAAATTCACACACACCCAACCAAATGTTTACACTGATAAATCTCACACTTTGCGTGTACATGATCCTACGCATGGATTACGCGCAGATTTGTGCCTTCATATGATTGATAAAAGAGACCGATCACAATGATGTAGTAGGAGATACAGTGGGGCAAAAAAGTATTTAGTCAGCCACCAATTGTGCAAGTTCTCCTACTTAAAAAGAAGAGAGAGGCCTGTAATTTTCATCATAGGTACACTTCAACTATGACAGACAAAATAAGAAGAAAAAAATCCAGAAAATCACATTGTAGGATTATTTATGAATTTATTTGCAAATTATGGTGGAAAATAAGTATTTGGTCACCTACAAACAAGCATGATTTCTGGCTCTCACAGACCTGTAACTTCTTCTTTAAGAGGCTCTCATGTCCTCCACTCGTTACCTGTATTAATGGCACCTGTTTGAACTTGTTATCAGTATAAAAGACACCTGTCCACAACCTCAAACAGTCACACTCCAAACTCCATTATGGCCAAGACCAAAGAGCTGTCAAAGGACACCAGAAACAAATTTGTAGACCTGCACCAGGCTGGGAAGACTGAATCTGCAGCTTGGTTTGAAGAAATAAACTGTGGGAGCAATTATTAGGAAATGGAAGACATACACAAGACCACTGATAATCTCCCTCGATCTGGGGCCCCACGCAAGATCTCACCCCGTGGGGTCAAAATGATCACAAGAACGGTGAGCAAAAATCCCAGAACCACACGGGGGGACCTAGTGAAATACCTGCAGAGAGCTGGGACCAAAGTAACAAAGCCTACCATCAGTAACACACTACGCCGCCAGGGACTCAAATCCTGCAGTGCCAGACGTGTCCCCCTGCTTAAGCCAGTACATGTCCAGGCCCGTCTGAAGTTTGTTAGAGAGCATTTGAATGATCCAGAAGAAGATTGGGAGAATGTCATATGGTCAGATGAAACCAAAATATAACTTTTTGGTAAAAACTCAACTCGTCGTGTTTGGAGGACAAAGAATGCTGAGTTGCATCCAAAGAACACCATACCTACTGTGAAGCATGGGGGTGGAAACATCATGCTTTGGGGCTGTTTTTCTGCAAAGGGACCAGGACGACTGATCCGTGTAAAGGAAAGAATGAATGGGGCCATGTATCGTGAGATTTTGAGTGAAAACCTCCTTCCATCAGCAAGGGCATTGAAGATGAAACGTGGCTGGGTCTTTCAGCATGACAATGATCCCAAACACACCGCCCGGGCAACGAAGGAGTGGCTTCGTAAGAAGCATTTCAAGGTCCTGGAGTGGCCTAGCCAGTCTCCAGATCTCAACCCCATAGAAATTCTTTGGAGGGAGTTGAAAATCCGTGTTACCCAGCAACAGCCCCAAAACATCACTGCTCTAGAGGAGATCTGCATGGAGGAATGGGCCAAAATACCAGCAACAGTGTGTGAAAACCTTGTGAAGACTTACAGAAAACGTTTGACCTGTCATTGCCAACAAAGGCTATATAACAAAGTATTGAGATAAACTTTTGTTATTGACCAAATACTTATTTTCCACCATAATTTGCAAATAAATTCATTAAAGATCCTACAATGTGATTTTCTGGATTTTGTTTTCTGATTTTGTCTGTCATAGTTGAAGTGTACCTATGATGAAAACTACAGGCCTCTCTCATCTTTTTAAGTGGGAGAACTTGCACAATTGGTGGCTGACTAAATACTTTTTTGCCCCACTGTATCTCCTACTACATCATTGTGATCGGTAGGGAGAAGGTCTCCATAAGACTTAATCACTTACTCACACTGAATTGGACTATAGCTGTGTGTTTTTTTAGTTAGACACACACTTAGTCAGGCCTTCCTGGTGACTCAGTGTGCATTGAAGCAGAGAATCAGCAGTCTGACCAGTAGGAGTGAGAGGGTAGGAGGGGGTGGGGTTAATAGACATATGACTCAGGAAGGAGAGTGTGTCACACAGGTTAGGGGGCGGGACTCTGACAGGGTTATCAGTTAAGGCTGATAGCAAAGGTGGGAGGGGTTAGGGAGAGTGGAGAGAGGGACGACCGTGTCCGCCTGCAAACGCACTGAGGGATTTACATATGAACATACTGTACTGCAAAACAGATTATTGGTCACACGGTAGTAGAGAAAACAGGTTGGATATTAAGCAGAAGCTGGAGTGTTGTTGGATGCTCACTGGCAGGACATCATTGAATGTGTGTTGTGTTCTAGTTAGAAGGCTGTAACTGTTAACCGTCTCTGAGCCCAGTGTAACTCTCCCTCCCTGTGTGTCCCGTTCAGCTGAGCCCGGTCCACACGAGACCCTCTTGCACTTTGCAGCTCGGCGCGGTCTGCGGAGGGTAGCCTTGTTTCTGCTCCAGCAGCCAGGAGGCAGAGAGGCTCTCAGACTTCCCAACAAGCAGGGCTCTACACCAGTCAGCGTGGCAGGGAAGAGGGGCCACGACCAGCTACAGCAGCTCTTCACTGAGTAAGTACTTAACTGGATCACATACTGTATATTACACACAGGATCTAAACATGAATAACCTTTTAATAGCCTTTATTACACTAGTAATAACCTTCAGATACATTATTATTATGTTTCTATGGGAGTAGGCTGGCTAGCCAATCGTTTCTACTAACCCTGGGACGGACTGTATGCTGAACATCAGAACTTGCTGAACTAACAGTGTCATCATAATATATTCTGCAGTTTTATCTGTGAATGAAAGGCACAGCCCTCTCCACAGTATTTATTGGCTCTCAACATCGTCACATCTTTACCTAGCACCTCTTCCTCTTTTTTGAACACATACTCTTGCACTCCTATATTCTTCAAGACATTAGCTAGCAAACTAGGATTTGGAATCCAAATCAAGGAGAGGTCTTTATGTAACCATGGGAATGGGAGCAGCTCTATGGTTAGGAGGGACTTGTTGTGGATGTTGAAATGTGTTTGGAGTGTTGGCGGTACACACAGATAAGCAGACCGACCAAGGACAAACTCCGGACTGCCGCTGGAAACAGCTGAAGTCAGCACAGAAATCACCACAGAATCCATCTTTATGTATATGCACTTTGTTACATAAAATCAGACTAGTATGGGTCTTTTGTCGTGGGATAAAATCACAAAATGTACCTAGAATTAGCTGTATGGGACTGTTTTCATGTGCTCTGTGACACATCTGAGCTGTATAAAAACACCAGGCACCACATGGCGGGAAATATATGTTCTAGGGTCCTTGTATACAAACTGTCAGAGCTTTATCAGATTTGGTCTAGCAGGGGTAGTTCTGTCCTATTGGTAGACGATGAACACAACCTCCACTGGCACCTCACCAAACCAGTTTGTTTACCTGTTCCATCAGACACGGTGGTGATCTGTTCTCCAGCTGAGCACATATGAGCAACCTCATTACAGAGATCACCTGAGATCACCAGCTTTCTCTATAACATGGAGATTGAGGTGTCGCCCAGTCCTTGACAGAGATATGCTATCCTGTGCTGACCACGAACAGTAAAGAGTTGGCCCAGGGACACTCTCAGGCCACATCAACGGTGTCTCTCGGTCGGTCTGCGTCACACAGGCTGTCCCCTGGGTCACCGGATCCTGGGTGTCTGTCAGCCGTGCCCTGGTTTGGTGGAGGCGGTGAAACCTTATAACCATAGGAAAGAAAAGGGCCTGGTGGGAGCGCCTCGGAGAGTTAGTGTGTGTGTGTTACAGAAGAGAACCAAGCTGTAGCTTTTCTCCATACCAGACCAGCATTTTCTTCTTACCTACACTACCTGTACTCCTTCACCTGGACACCAAGCCTATCTGTCTGATATTGTTAGGGGAAGCTGTTATGTTTTTGAAGTAGTCCTGAGTTAAGCTGGGAGTAGAGAGATTGAGTCACCTGGCTGCTGGTGTTAAATGCTCTGAGACAGGATTAGTTCAGGTCAGGGAGAAGCAGAGGGCCTGCTGTTATTTGGCACAAGAAAGCTGTTAGGTGTCATGACTGAATTCCAACTCTGGAGACAGCATACATGTGTTAATTCCACCTGCTGACTGTGGGAAGATGTTGGTTAAGTTGTATACTAGTAATCTAGTAATAAAGTAGTAAAAGCTCTAACATGTATAGTGCAGTTTTGTGTGTTGTTAAGATATCTCCCCTGGATGTGGAGAGAGTTGAGGCTGCCTCAGGCCCCACAAAGTGCCTCTGTTCTTCCCCCGCCCTGCGTCTTGCCTTTCAGTCCCCACTGAGTGATGTCAGGGGGTTGCCATGGACACCCATTCAGCCCTTTATTGCCCTGCATTGGCACTAAGCGCCATGAGGCAGGTGAGAACAGCCCCAGATCGCATCACTACTCCAGACCTGGCTTCAAATACTATTTGAAATCTTTTAGTGTTTGCTCTAACCGGCCTGGAGTACCATATGGCCGGGATATGACGTTTTTGGGACTGTTCCATTGGTCCAATATGCCAGGCAAGCTCAATCAAGCACAGATTAAGTATTTTAAATTATTTCAAATACTATTTGAACCTAGGTCTGCACTCCTGTCCCAGGGGCTTCATGGGGCTGGGGCTAGAGGGGGACTTACATACTCCCTCATTCCTTTTGTTTCTAAAGCCCTATTTCCATCAGATTGTTTTGTTGTGTCTCTCACCGGAGTGTACCAGCAGTGACATCATCACCCCTGAGTCAGTTGGGGTCAGTTACACGCATTGTAAGAGAGTAGAAAATGTGACTCTACCCAGGCAGAGACAGACCCAGAGCCAGCTCAACAGGACAATACACTGCTATAGACGTTTCGACCCTACCTGGGTTTACCCATTACAAGATACATTTAGTCTAGAACCATGAAGGAAACTTAATTTTAGCTCAGCCATGTTTGGTCTCTTTTCTTCATTTTTGTTACTCGGTAGAAGTGTTTTCACGTGAAGTAGATTAGAAAGGGAGAGGTAGTGTTTTCACGTGAAGTAGATTAGAAAGGGAGAGGTAGTGTTTTCACGTGAAGTAGATTAGAAAGGGAGAGGTAGTGTTTTCACGTGAAGTAGATTAGAAAGGGAGAGGTAGTGTTTTCACGTGAAGTAGATTAGAAAGGGAGAGGTAGTGTTTTCACGTGAAGTAGATTAGAAAGGGAGAGGTAGTGTTTTCACGTGAAGTAGATTAGAAAGGGAGAGGTAGTGTTTTCACGTGAAGTAGATTAGAAAGGGAGAGGTAGTGTTTTCATTTTCAATTCCACTGATACCATAGAACAATGAATTAAATACCAGAAAGCTGACCGAGTAGAAGTAGCAATACAATGAAGCTGAACCAGTTTGGAGGTTGGCGATCGATTGATGAAAGGTTTGGTATTACACCATGTCTCCAGTGCCTTCCTACCCCCGGAATGAACCTGTCATTCACACTAGGTGATATATTATGGGCGTAGGTAGTGGTGCTGAATGCTGAATCAGTGCTATGTGATTTGGCTACCTCCGTTCTAACACGGTGTGCTCTGTTTGTGTTGGGTAGGGTTGAGACCTTGTCAGAGACCCGGATAAAGACGGAGGAGAGACAGTGTTACCCAGGAGGCCGAGTGCTGCAGCACCACCCTAAACTGAACACATACACCCTGACGGTGGACACGTTGCTAGGGAAACCTCTGCCCAGCCTAAAGGGAGAGGTGGAGGAGCTACAGAAACTCATACAGCGCCACAGAGACGACAAGGTGAGATATATAACTCTGCTTTAAACTCTATCTGCTTTTAAACCATGTCTGCTTTCATCTCTTTCTGATTTTAACTCTCACATGTTGTTGTTTTAAATCATGACTTGAGGTATTCCTTACAGCTCCTAATGGAGCTAAGGGCTCATACAGTACAGTATGTTCTCTCAGATCCTACAACCAAATCTTGTGTGCACTAGCTAGCTAATTAATATCTGCCACAAGAGAAAACATGGCCTATTGTGAGTTACCTGCATGCTCTCCGTTTGTTTGCTCTGAAAGTTTTTTGTACATCTTATCTTTACAGGAAGTTAATATGTGTGTGTGTGTGTGTAATACATAGTGTGTGATTTATTATTTGTGTCATTTGTTATTCACACTGTGTTTCTGTTTGTGCTGTAGGAAGATCATGTGCTCCAGCAGCAGTCACCAGATGAGCTGAACACTACAGCAGGATCCAGTGGCATCAGCAACACATCAGCACACTCAGCCACAGAGTCCCAGCCCCCCCACAGCCATGCCCAGCAGCGGAGAGAGGGCGAGACTCCAGCTTTCAGCGCACCATCCTGTGGAGACCAGCAGGAGGAAGCTGATAGAGAGAGGACAGGCGTAATCACTGCCACGCAGGGCAGCAAGGCAGGGCGCTGTAAAAGGAACCAGGAAGAGAACGAGAAGTGGAGAGCAGAGACTGAGACAGGCGATAAGGCTGTTGCTGCTCCGACAAAGGCTTCACGAGCCATGGGCCACGCGCAGTCTCAGGAACACACGGAAGCTAAGCATCAGTCCCTGAGGACTACAGGCAGCAGCAGTAGTGGCTGTGGGGACACAAGTGTTCAGAGGACTATGGAAAGGCAGGGCGAGCCTGAGAACATCCAGGAGATGGAGTCTGGGGCTCCTGTGGAGAATGGACAGCACGACAAACATAGCGGTGAGGTTGAGGTGGAGTATGCTGAGGCCACTTCTGAATGTACTCTTCAGACTTTGACGGGAGCTGTGAGCCGCCATGAGGCACAAGCTGTAGAGGCACAGGACTCCGAACAAAGACAGGAAACCACTACAGCAGTGACAAGTTATTCTGTGGAGCCCGAGTGGGCCGATAACAGCAACCAGACCTGGGAGTCTGAGAGGGGCGGTACAGACGAGAGAAAGACAGAGGCAGGAAACCCCAGCCAACAGACCAACGGTAGCACTGAGACAACCAGCAGCAGAAGTGGAGAGACTGACACAAACAGCATGAAGCAGAGCCCCATTATGGTGGAGGGAGAGATCAAGAGTAGCCATTCACACGGACCAGGTTACGTTACAGCAAAAGAACCCAGTGAGCAGCAGGTCCTGGACCAGCAAGTTGAGGATACAGTGGAGGTAGTGGCAACCCCACCACAGCCAAGGCGGGACCAGGACGGCACCCACAGCCAGGGCCATGAGACTGGGCAGGAATGTGAGGAACAGCCGTCCACTGACTTAGCCAGCAGAACAGCTGAGGACAGAGAGAGTGGAGAGACCACGGGACGACAACACTGTGATGTCACGATACACACATCCTCTTTTGAGGAGGGGGAACTCGTCCAGTCTGTCGGCTGCTCCACAGACAAACTGTCTGAGGGGACAGTCACGGGACAGGAGGCCCCTGGGAAGAAGGTGTCTGTACAGTGGGCATCGTTAGAAGAGGCAGACTCTCTGGCATGTAGAGAGGAAATAGCAGCCACAGCAGTAGCAGTAGTGGCTGTAGCAGTAGCAGCTGCTGTAGCAAGCCTAGAACAATGCAACTCAAACTCCATGCTGGAGGGAGGCCAGGTACAGGAAGCTGCCGCAGAGAGCCAGAGTAAGCATCAGACTGGACCCAAAGACCCTGCACGAAGGTCAGGGGTCACGGTGTCTGAGGCCACTGAGAACCTTAGCACCTCAGACAGGGGTCCGACTGTCTCAGCAAGTCCATTAGAGGAGGATGTGATGGTCAAGAACCCCTCAAAGGGAGCGGATGAGCCTCATGTCAGACAGGGAGAGGAGAACAGTGATCTGTCCAATACCACACATGGGAGTGAGAATGGAGTGGAGGCCCAACTACCAGGCCTGAGTCTGACACAGGAAGAAAGTGTAGAAGCCAGCAGAGAGTGTGCAGACTCCCACTCGCACACGTTATTACATGATGAAAGGGCTGTGGACAGACAGAGTGCTGAGGTCATATCCTCCTCCTCCTCTATCTCCCCAGAGAGATCCTCAGAGCTGACACATCAGGAGGCCATCCCAGAGAGCCCGGCCCCACCAGCCCCACCTGAACATAGACATACACCCAGTGACTTGACCCTGACCACCCTTACACACCCAGACAGTGGTACATCCCTGAATCCAGAGCTGACTTCCCCATTGGAGCTAGACAATGGAAAAGGCCTGTATGACGAGCAGTACAGCTCCTCTGTGGAAGTAGTCATTGGCATGTCCTTGGGCCTTCAGTCTTCAGACACACTGGAAAGCCTGGATGGTGTGTGTGTGAGAACACTGGATACTAAAGAAGAGCATTCTGAAGATTTAAGACAGCTTGACAAGCCAGTGAAAGGTAAGGCCACATAATAATACACATATAGCTAGATTGTAGCTAATTATGGCCCTTTATATCCTGATTTTGCAGATTTTGGCTTTGTTTTGCTTACATAGATTTTAATTTATTGCTCAAGAAGAATGCTTTTAGTATACAGTTGACATTTTTCAAAGAGGAAGATGACTATCGGCACTAGCTGAAATCCAAAGAGATTTGGGTCATGAGGCTAACCTGAAGCTCATATTTCATTTACATGCACCCTCTACTGCAGGGGTCTCCAACCTTTTCTAGCATCATTTTTTATAGCTTTCAAATAGGCACATTCTTCTATTCTCCCCCTGGTCCTTGGTGTACAATAGATTAGTTTTCTGTCAATATAACTGGTAAAATAATGGTTAATAAGCAACTATAAGGGGCCCCATAAAACGATATTTTGTATTTTCTGGAATTCCGTTTTTTTTCAGTAGGCCTAACAGCAGAAACATTCCTAGGCAGACACATTCCTCTCTTGTTTAATGCACAATTTAAGGTGAATTACACCAAAAAAATCTAATTTGTTTAGTTATTTTCCAAGACCTCAAAATTGGTCTTCTGATGCATTGACATTGATTCAGGACGTTTTCCTGGTTTTAGATTTTTTTACTCTCAATAATACACATATTCATAGAGAACGAATGAAAATGTTCTGAGTCAATGTCAATGCATCAGAAGAACAATTTTGAGGCGATTCTTTTTGTTGTTGTTGTGTATTAAACAAGAGAGGAATGTGTCTGCTGTTAGGACTACTGATACAGCACTTAGTTTGCAAAACAATGGCCAACCAATTGATACAAATAATCATATTCTGTCAGGTAAGCCTGTTTAGCAATTAACATTTACTTGAGAAGGTTTTTGGGGAAAGTTTTTCTGTCTACCCTCAAGACGGTTATCATTAGCATAATTAACTGGCTACGCACAGGGTGATAGACAAATGTGCACACCAAACAGACAGACAAGCAATATTGCTGGCAATGAATTGGCAGATAATGTGTTACGTTTGTCTTTTTAGGCCAATAGTGGTGAGCAGGAATTGGATAATGTCAATGTGGCTTCGACTGGAAAGTAGCTGGGAGGTTTATGTTTTTGACAGTTTGCGATGGAACACATGGGGAAAATGCACGTACTTTCAGAATTGCTTTGCAAGCGACTCATAGTTTGTGTTCTTAGCTTGTATTATTTCTTATTGTTGTTGCATTGTGGAGAAGGAACCTGCAAGTAAGCATTTCATTGGACGATGTACACCATGCGTATCCCGTACATACAACTAATTAAAAACTTGAAACTTGAGGATGGCTGCGAGCTGCTGTTAGCTGGTGAATTACCTGTTGGAGAACCCTGCTCTACTGTATACAGTATCTGAGCCTGGCCCAGCTGCTAAGTTCAGGCCCAGTGTGCATCCCTCAAATGCTGTTGAAGTGCACCGCCTGCTCTGAGGCATAGCACACTGTCGTATGACTTTGAGCATGTGACCATTAGTTCAGCTATGTGTCAACTGCTGCTAAAGAGAGGCTGTCATTTGTCATGACATTCTGGCGATGTTGATCTACGGAATATTTACGTCAAACAAGTCCCCAAACAGAAACTAGAACAAAATGTAACTTAAGTCCATAATATTGTCAGCTTCAGTATGTGAATTAGAAGAAGCTTAATTTTCAGGAGAAACATAACATGAGACTCTGGCCTCTGGTCCTTTAGTCAGTCTGAAAAGGTCAAAGGCTTCATATCAGTCAACTAGAGCGCTATGTGAATGGAGCTGGCTGTGTATTTATGTATGTCAGTCTGTGTATCCAAGCAACAATACAATGATCTCACCAGACCTTACAGTAGGTTCTGAAAATAGAGGTAGCCTGAACGGTGGTCTTCCACTCGGAGCCCCGGGCCAAATCTTGGCAGTCTGTAAGCACATGGCTACGCCCTGGCCCTTTCCCGTCTGGATGGGAATATGAAGCAGAATAGATCCTCTACATCTACACTGATGTGGTATAAATAGCAGGGCAGTGTTGACTGATGCTGAGCAACATCATTGTTCCCTAATAGAAATGACTATGTTTCCCCCAACCTACCTCCTCTCTTCCTGCATGACAGCTGGTTTGTTGTTGCTATCCAAATGGTTGTCAAGGCATAGACCATTTTATACATTAGACACTACTGGTATGATTCGTTATTATGAGTTTGTTTTGAGTTCAAATGAAGTTTCATTTACTGAGAGGATTCTGTGTTAGTTTTTCCATAAGGTCATGGCTTCATATTCCTCTTCCTGTGTCATACCTATGTCTCTTACTGTATCTCTCCCCAGACAATGACATAGTCTGTCCATCCCAGGGAGAAGAGAAGGAGAAGAAGGAATCCCTCTCAGACACGGCAGACTCTACACTGGTGAGTTTATGTTCATGTGTTTATGAATGTACAGTCTCAGGTTGTTTAATAACTTGGAACATAAGTAAAAACGTACTGTGACTCCAGTTCCCACAAATCAGGGGGAAGTCACATGTAGTTTGATTAATGTAACATTTTTCATGACTGGGAGACTATTTGTTTCTGGGAAGCAGTCTCACCTGACCTCACTAAATAAACCCTTTTCATGTTTGCCTTCACTTTTGGGGATGTCCGTACAAACATGACGCACTTTTCGGCCTGCTATGTTGAACTCTGTCTTCTAAAAGTCGAGTGGGAAGATTTGGGAAAGCTGTGGCCATGCGGTTCACTGTGTGTGTGCGCCCTGCCCTGTTTAACCAGGAGAAAAGAAAGATGACCTCACTGTATCTTCTCTCCCCTGAGAGGAGTGATATGAGGGGTAAGAAACAAGCCGTAGAGAGGGAGGCAGAAATAACAGTCTGACAACAGCAGCAGAAGTGTGAAGGAAGGGAGGGAGAGGAAGTGTCTTATTACCAGCATGATACATCCACACCAGCAGGGCCAGGACACTGCCCTCCATCACAGCTCTAGAAACATATCTCTTCCTATGGGAAGCCATATTGTTTCATACCATTGTCATTATCGGTTTTTGACCACCTGGTTCTAAAAGGTGTCCTTCTGTTGTATAGTAGGTATTAGAAACTTGGTGGTTCGAGCCCTGAATGCTGATTGATTGACAGCCGTGGTATATCAGACCATTTATTTTTACTGTTCTAATTACGTTGGTAACCAGTTTATAATAGCAATATAAAACCTCTGGGGTTGTGGTATATGGCCAATATACTGTACCAGGCACTCCGCATTGCGTCGTGCTTAAGAACAGTCCTTAGCCGTGGTATATTGGCCGTATACCACAACCCCTCAGGCCATATTGCTTAATGATGTTATGGTGAGGGACTGACCTTACAGATGTAGGCAGCCTTCCTTTGTGATTGTCTTGTGGTATTTTGTGTCAGCATAGGCCACAGAGCCTATGTGACTGGGATGATCTCATACTGTATACTTCATTCATGTCATATGCTTCAGCCACAAACACATGGTGTGTGGCACCACTGTTGCAATCACACAAACAATCACACCACAATCTCACAGTGTGCTCGTCATCGACGTTGTTTAGCTTAAACTCTGTCTGCAACTATGATACTTGTATTTCCTCATGAGGTATTTTAGTATTGTTCAGTTCTAATTAGTTCTGTACTTCTGTTCCCCCCACCAGTCTGAATGTGGCGGAGCTGTGCTGCTCTCATGCTAATCTGGGGACTGGCACGTATACGTATACAGAGCCTTCAGAAAGTAGTTATTCCACATGTTGTTGTGTTACAGTCTGAATTAAACATGTATCATCCATCTACAATACACACAATAGCCCATAAGGGCAAAGTGAAGACATGTTTGATATTTTTTTTGCGAATGTATTGAAAATGAAATACAGAAATATACATTTGGCAGCGATTACAGCTGTGAGTCTTTCTGGGTAATACTCTAAGAGCTTTCCACACCTGGATTGTGCAACATTTGCCCATTATTATTTTCTAAATTCTTCAAGCTCTGTTAATTTGGTTGTTGATCATTGGTAGACACCCATTTTCAAGTCTTACTATAGATTTTCAAACAGATTTACAGTACCAGTCAAAAGTTTGGATACACCTACTCATTCAAGGGTTTTTCTTTATTTTTACTATTTCTACATTGTAGAATAATAGTGAAGACATTGAACCTATGAAATAACACATGGAATCATGTAGTAACCAAAAAGGTGTTCAACAAATCAAAATATATTTTATATTTTATATTCTTCAAAGTAGCCACCCTTTGCCTTGATGAAAGCTTTGCACACTCTTGGCATTCTCTCAACCAGTTTTGTATTGAGGAAAAAAGTTAATTGCTTTACCACATTATTTGCAGTGTTACTTTAGTAACTTGTTAAACAGGATGCATTTGGAATAGGTGTTTTCTGTACAGGCTTCCTCCCTTTCACTCTATCAATTAGGTTGGTAATGTTAGCTTATACTGTTGTTGATCCATCCTCAGTTCTCCCCTATCACTGCCATTATACACTGTGACTGTTTTAAAACCCTCAAGTCAATTTCCGCTCCCCTGCAGGAATCTAATTAGCATATTTATTTATTTTTATCCCGAAAATTGTTCTTCTCAGGCTATTATGACCCCTCTATTATGACCCCAACATGTCAGTTGTTTTGCTGTAGGATGCCTACAAGCCTCAAAAGACCTGTCTGAAAATAGACCAGTACCAGTTTGAAAAACTGATGGGAGTATACACTGAGTGTTCAAAACATTAAGAGCATCTTCCTAATATTGAGTTGCTCCCTCCCAGCCTTTTGCCCTCAGAGCAGCCTTAATTCATCAGGGCATGGACACAAGGTGTCAAGTGTTCCACAGGGATGCTGGCCCACTAGATGTTTTAAAGTCACAATTGGCCTCATGGTGAAATCCACCGTATCCATCTCCGGCAACTCCATCGTAAATCATGAAGTTGAGTTTATCAGGAACAGGAACCTTGACAAACATTTTTCAATGGTAAATGGCCTGAGTAAACGATCTTATTTATTCACAATCTTTGGTTTCTGCCTCATTGATTATGACAACATGTCAGAGGGACAGATTGCAGGAGATGCCTGGAATAATAACTTGGTGCTTGTCACCAACAGAGAGATGTTTTACATCAACTGGAGCTGCATGTTAGTCGACAGACTGCACCAGAGATCTACATTTGTTTGAAAATGTTCATGACCAAAGTTTTCAACAATACATGGATCATACAAAGGAGAATATAGAGCACTTACAGATTCACTATTGATGTTACATTGATGATATAAAGTAAGATGTTACATTTGTGGAATGCTTTGTTTTGACATGCATCACAGATTTTAGTGTGAAGGAGTTAATGCGAGGTACAGTTGAGTAATCTTCGAAAAACAGAACTCTTGAGTACTGTGGGGGAAGAGTTGCAGAGAGCAGCCTGGAGAGAAGTAAGTCCTGAAAGACAGAGCAGATGGAGCTTCTGTTCCTGCCAGCCACGGCTGTGTGTCCTCAGGCACCCCCTTGTGTTGTGTTCTAGTATAACTACCTCCAGATGTGTGCTTGGGCTGCTCTTCGCTGCAATTCATATGGTTTAACAAGAAAAAGACAACACAGATTATTAAAAGTTGTTTTTATTCTTCTCCAGAAGCCTTGGTTCAGTAATATTTTAGAGTCATTCTTGAGAGCCTGCAGTTTAGTCAGCAATTGTGATTAGGAAGGTTAATGATTTTTTGAGTTTTCACAGGTTACCAAAGCGAGCATGGTATTAAGGCTGTTATAAATCTGGCACTCGTCCTTACTGCAGTGAAATGGGCTGTCTGGGCACTGTACAACTTAGTAGGTCCTGAGGCTGCTCAGTGCTCCATTCATAACAGGAAGGAGGTTTTCCACCATATTGTTTGATTTTGGGGACGATTGGGTTGGGAGGAAGGGGTAGCTTGTGAAGTCTTCAGTGAGATTGATCAGTGGAGCTAGACAAACACACTGAGCCTGTTCATGGCTCACTGAGTCTGACCATGGTGAGTCTAGCTGTCGTGAGTGTGTGTGAAAAGGGGAATATCAGTCATTTCACTAAGTCTTTACATATGTCCCTCTTCTTCTCCCTCCATCTGGTTTCTCTTCCTCTTCCTCCGTAGGTCCTCTGTAGTTGTACAGCAGGATACACGCTTAGAAAAAAAGGTTCCAAAAGGGTTCTTTCGCTGTCCCCATAGGAGAACCCTTTTTGGTTTCAGGTTGAACCCTCTGTGGAAAGGGTTTTACATGGAACCCAAAAGGTTTCTACTTGGGTCCAAAAAGGTTTCTTCAAAGGGTTCTCTTATGGGGACAGCCAAATAACCCTTTTAGGTTGCTGCCATGCTATGTTGTTGTCTTAGGTCTCTCTTTATGTAGTGTTGTGGTGTCTCTCTTGTCATGACGTGTGTTTTGTCCTATATATATTTTTTGATGTATTATCCCAGCCCCCATACCTGAAGGAAGCCTTTTGGTAGGTCATCATTGTAAATAAGAATTTGTTCTTAACTGACTTGACTAGTTTAAAAAAATGTCCTAAGAGTCTATGAGGAAACATAGTTTGTTTTTCTTTCTTTCTCTCTAACACCTACTGTAGGGAGGTCCTACACCAGCGTAGGTCCTATAGGGTAGTCCTATAACAGCCTAGGTCTTTTTTGGTTATGGTCCTGAACTAGCCTAGGTCCTAAGCCCAGAGCTCCATAGGTGCCATGTATTTAGCAGAGACTCAGTCTCAGACCCTCTATGTTTGTATGTATCAGGGCTTTACAAAGGCCCCTTCACAGTGCTCCCCCCCCCCCCCTACCACCTCTCTCAACCCACCCTGACCCTTTTATGATAAATGATCCTTCTCCCAGGGGACGAGCTGCACCCACACCACTATGCTAACTGAGCAGGCAGCATGGGAAGTGATACGCTTAGTGACATTTAGTGAATTCTGCGTTCTTAAATGTTTTGAAAAGGGCTGTTATTTACAGTAGGCATGTGTTGAGAGTTTGTTGTGGCATGCAAACGACTGCCTTCAAATAGAAGGCCGCCGTTTGTTAGCGCAGCACGAGAGGCTGGAGGAAATATGGAAGTGTTTACTGTTAGAATGGTCGGGTGGGGGTGGGGCACGCAGATCAGTCTCAATAGAAACAGGAAGCTTTGGCTATGAGGGTGATTTGTGTGTGTGTATGTGTGTGTGTGTGTGTTTGTGTGCATTTGTGTGTGTGTGTGTGTGTGTGCCCTTGAGAGTGTTCTGTGCTGTTTTCTCATTTTCTGGCTATGCACTCTGTGTGCACAGTGTGTTTCTATCAGCTTGCATGGCTTTGTCCTGTCTTTGCCCTCGTGTGTGACTTCCTATTCAGAATGGCTGCTAAGCCAGACTGCCAGTTGATTGAACTATCTTAGCAATTGTAATAATGATGTAACAATGTGAATTGGTTGGACATTTCTTGCAAGTTACACAGTCGGAAGGAAAAAGAGAAGCTAAACCACATGTTTTCTCCCTTCTCCATAGTGATAGGTTTTCACCAATGAGAATGACCTGACTAGAAAAAAAACCTAAACAAGATGGGCACATCATGTATTTTGGTCTGTTCTTTTCTGTTCCCCTCCTAATGTTATGTGTAGTGTGCCCTGGGGAGTAGTAGGATTAGGACCATGTTGCTCTTGGTTCCAGGAGTTGTGTTGCGTTCTGCTCTGCTGCCCAGACGTGTTAGTTAGAATGGAAGGAGCCCCAGCCGTCTCAAGTCTCTCTCTCCCTCTCTCTCTCTCTCTCTCTCTCTCTCTCTCTCTCTCTCTCTCTCTCTCTCTCTCTCTCTCTCTCTCTCTCTCTCTCTCGTCAAGTGGACAGTTTTTTAATGGTTGCCATGATTCTAGCTGTTTGTCCTTCCCATTGATCTGTCTGCAGATGTGGAGTTTTTTCCTGCTTTCTTCCCCAGTCTTCCACACAGAGGGCAGTTCTGCATTCTCCTCCTCTTCGGTTCCCGGGGGTTGAGGTCATTTTCCTCACATTGAGATATGAATTGTGAGCTTGGGATGTTTACCATGCGTTTGCTGTTTCTACTTAAATATTTGTTTTTAATGAAAACAATTACTAACTGTAGTATTATTTAATAGAAACCTATGGGAGAAGTAACAGTATTTGTTTTTGATTATTTGTGTAGTTATTTGACATTTTACTGCATTGTTAGGAGCTAGTGACAAGAATTTCACTGCACCCGCTATAACATTTTCTAAACTGTGTATGTGACTAACACACTTTTATTTGATAGTTTCCCTTAGGAAAAGACTTATCTTTCTTCCTTATGGCCGAGGAATCACCGTTTGTAGGAGAGCATCCCTCTCCTGGGGTCAGGATGGCAGTATGCAGGGCAGGCCTCAGAGGCTTCTCTCATGGCCGGCTGCCTTAGACTGTTTCCAAAGACACACATGCTCTCCCTGCCGCTCAGCATCACAGCACAACACTGTTCAACTCGTCACTAAAGATACACAGGAAGAGGAAATAGATGGAGATAGAAGGGAGGATAAGAGGATGGGAAATGAACCGAAAATGGAAATAGATGAAAAGAGGAAAACAGCCAAAAAAGCCCAAAAAAAGCAGTATCAGTAAAAGGGAGGCCAGGAAAAGAGGGAGAGGCTCGGTGAGTAACAGGGAATTTGAGAGGAGGGAGGAGTGTGTGGGAGAGAGGGAGGAGGGAGGGTCAGACCCAGGGGCTGGTTCTGTGAGCAGATGTGGGAAGAGTTGCTCATTTTCCCCAAACTTTACGAAGGACTCCACAAGGCTGGGCTTCATGTTGGAATCTAGCGCATTTCTGTTAATAACCACTCCTTTTCACTGCCTGGAAAGATGTACGAGCGACACAAGCGGAGGTACAGTCTGCGTGGAAAGGGGGAGAGAACAGTGGATGTCGTTTTGATAAAGGTATGAATGGACAGAGAATATTTTCAGTTGCCACATGAGAGAGAGCTCTACTCCTATGGATATGGTCATGGAAATATTTTGTAACTAGTTTTTATAAATGTGTGTTGTGTTTTAGCTTTTCTTCTCTGCTGTCTCCGTGTGGTAACAAAGTAGATTTCATATCTACACCGCAAAAATGTCACAGAAACATTATTTAGTTGCTGAGTGTGTATTTGTCCGGTTGTGTCTAATTATTAGCTGTTCCTCTGTGTGTGCTCAGGAGGTGTGGAGTGTGTGTGTGAGCCGTTGGTAGATGGGCACACTGACAGCCTCTAGGAGTGTGCTCTCAGGGTGGAGTTTGTTTTTGGATGGAGAGTGGAGGCCTGCAGGCCAGATCCCATTAATATCCATTCTCTTTCCTTCTTTCTCTCTTTCATTCTGTCTTTCTCTCTTTCTCTCTCATTCTCTCTGTTTTCTCTTCTCTCCTCTCCTGATCTGTCTCTCTCTCCCTTTCTATCACTCTTGCTCCTTGTTTATTTTGATTGACTCTTTGTCTGTGTGCAAAGTGTGAGTTACTGAATACAATGCTATGATTCTGCATGTGATGCGTATTCGGTTGTCTGTGTGTGTCGGGATAGATTATACCTAAAATATCTCATAGACTTGTCAAAACCTGTCCCCTTTTTAATTGTACAGATAAAACATTTTATTTAAAAAAGAATACAGCTTAGATCATGTTTTTCCATAGACGTTCACAGATACAATCTTATAAAACAGGCAAACCTGAATTTGTATTCTGTAAAATACAATTATTGCTCAAGGGTATGTCAACCTTTTCAGTGGAGGATGAAGGATTTGAGTGATATTCATAGCATCTCACACATCATTATCACATCAAGCATGTCTCCCTACTGTAGCTGGGTGGCACTGGGAACAGAGGTGGAATGTGTCTTGTGGGATTTGGGCTGGTGAATATACAGTATATGTAGTGGTAAGGAAGGGCACTTTATTTGTATCTGAGAGAGGCCAGTCCAAATCAGCAGAGCCTGTTCTAGCACTTGGACAGAGTAGAGTGGCCTGTGGATTAGGTGTGTGATATGGGCTCTGGCTGCATCTCTGTGGCCAGGCGTCAGACTCTATCTTTGGGCTTGAGTCCTGGGACCTCTCCTCTCTGCTCGCCATCATCTTTGGATGTCACAGAACAGGCCAGACTAGCATTGGACAATGATGAGATTTAACACCTGGTAGGTCGCTCCGCTTGGATGTCGGCCCACCACTTCAAGCTCAACCTCAAGACGGAGTTGCTCTTCCTCTCGAGGAAGGCCTGCCCGCTTTAAGAACTCTCCATCACGGTTGTCAACTCCATGGTGTCCCCCTCCCAGAGTGCAAAAATCCTTGGCGTGACCATGGACAACAACCTGTCTTTCTCTGCAAATATCAAGGCAGTGCAGGTTCATGCTCTACAACATCTGTAGAGTACGACCTTTCCTCACACAGGAAGCAGCGCAGGTCCTAATCCAGGCACTTGTCATCTCCCGTCTGGACTACTGGAGCTCTCTGTTGGCTGGGCTTCCTTCTTGTGCCAAAAAAACCCTGCAACTTATCCAGAAAGCCACAGCCCACCTGGTGTTCAATCTTCCCAAGTTCTCCCATGTTACCCCGCTCCTCCACCGACTCCACTGGCTTCCAGTTGAAGCTCGCATCCACTACAAGACCATGGTGCTTTCCTACAGAACAGCAAGAGGAACTGCCCTTCCCTACCTTCAGGCTATGCTCAAATCATACACCCCAACCTGAGCACTCTGTTCTGCCTCCTCTGCTCTTGGCCGTCCCACCCCAACGGGAGGACAGCTCCCGCTCAGCACAGTCTTCTCTGTCCTGGCAATGATTGAACCAGCTTCACTCTGTTAGGACAGCAGAGTTCCTGCCCATCTTCCAAAAACATTTGAAACACTACCTCTAAAAAGAGTATCTTAAATAAATCCCCAAATGTGTCTTTTCTTACTAGCACTGACTTTGCTAAAAACTATTTTATTGAGGGAAAATGTACTTACTACAACTGTGACTGTTGTTTTACCTAGCTATCCTAAGATGAATGCACTAATTATAAGTTGCTCTGGATAAGAGCGTCTGCTGTATCACTAAAATGTTAAATAACATTTTGGATGGCTTCAATACAGAGGGGAAGAGAAGACCAAGTACACTGTTATTGTATTACTTTTGCCTCATTTTGAGTGACTACCTCATCTCTGTCCCCCACACAATCTGAATTTCAAACAGATTCAAACATAACGACCAGGGAGGTTTTCCAATGCCACACAAAGAAAGGCACCCATTGGTAGATTGGTATTTTTTAAAATTTAATAGCAGACAATGAATATCCCTTTGAGCACGGTGAAGTCATTAATTACTCTTTGGATGGTGTATCAATACACCCAGTCACTACAAAGATACAAGCATTCTTCGTAACTTAGTTGCCAAAGAGGAAGTAAATCGCTCAGGGATTTCACCATGTGGCCAATGGTGACTTTAAAGCAGTTACAGAGTTTAACGGCTGTGATAGGACAAAACTGAGGGTGGATCAACAACATTTTAGTTTGTTTCACCTTTAGTTAACCAGGTAGGCTATTTACAACTGCGACCTGGCCAAGATAAAGCAAAGCAAAAACAACAACATAGAGTTGCACATGGGATAAACAAACATACAGTCACTAACACAATAGAAAAATCTGTATACAGTGTGTGCAAATGAAGTAACGAGGTAAGGCAATAGTGGCGAAGTAATTACAATTTAGCAATTTACACTGGAGTGATATATGTGCGGATGACGATGTGCAAGTAGAAATACTGGTGTGCAAAATTGCAGAAAAACAAATATGGGATGAGGTAGGTAGTTGGTTGGATGGGCTATTTACAGATGGTTTGTGTACAGCTGCAGCGATCTGTAAGCTGCTCTGACAGCTGATGCTTAAAGTTAGTGAGGGAGATATAATTCTCCAACTTCAGTGATTTTTGCAATTCGTTCCAGTCATTGGCAGCAGAGAACTGGAAGGAAAGGTGGCCAAAGTAGGTGTAGGCTTTGGAGATTACCAGTGAAATATACCTGCTGGAGCGCGTGCTACGGGTGGGTGTTGCTATGGTGACCAGTGAGCTGAGATAAGGCGGAACTTTACCTAGCAAAGACTTATAGATAACCTGGAGCCAGTGGGTTTGGCGACAAATATGTAGCAAGGACCAGCCAACGAGAGCATACAGGTCATAGTGGTGGGTAGTATATGGGGCATTGGTGATAAAACGGATGGCACTGTGATAGACTGCAACCAATTTGCTGAGTAGAGTGTAGGAGGCTATTTTGTAAATTACATCGCTGAAGTCAATGATCGGTAGGATAGTCAGTTTTGCGAGGGTATGTTTGGCAGCAAGAGTGAAGGAGGCTTTGTTGCGAAATAGGAAGTCAATCCTAGATTTAATTTTGGATTGGAAATGCTTAATGTGAGTCTGAAAGTAGAGTTTACAGTCTAGCCAGACACCTAGGTCTTTATAGTTATCCACATATTTTAAGTCAGAACCGTTCAAGGTAGTGATGCTAGTCGGGTGGGCAGGTGCGGGCAGCGATCGGTGGAAGAGCGTGCATTTAGTTTTACTAGCATTTAAGAGGAGTTAGAGGCCACTGAAGGAGTGCTGTATGGCGTTGAAGCTTGTTTGGAGGTTAGTTAACACAGTGTCAAAAGAAGGGCCAGAAGTATACAGAATGGTGTCATCTGCGTATAGGTGGATCAGAGAATCACATCGCAAGAGCGACATCATTGATATATACAGAGAAAAGAGTCGGCCCGAGAATTTACATCTGTGAGTCTAATACTTTCCGTAATGCTAACCATAATACTAACTGTAATACCAACTGTAATAACAGAGTGAGAAGAAGGAAGCCTCAACAGAATTCATATATTCCAAAACATGCATCCTGTTTGCAATAAGGCACTAAAGTAAAACTGCTAAACATGTGGAAAAGAAAAGTACTTTATATCCTGAATACAAAGTGTTTATTTGGGGGGAAATCCAACACAACACATCACTGAGTACCACTTCAAGCTAGGTGCTGGCTGCATCATGTTATGGGTATGCTTGTCATCGGCAAGGACTAGGGAGTTTTTTTTAGGATAAAAATCAACAGAATAGAGCTAAGCAGACAAAATCCTAGAGGAGCCCCTGTCTTAGTTTGTTTTCCAACAGACACTGGAAGACGAATTCACCTTTCAGCAGGAGAATAACCTAAAACACATGGCCAAATATACATTGGAGCAAAGCTGTTAGAGACTTTCCCAGAAAGACTCACAGATGTAATCGCTGCCAAAGGTGATTCTAACATTTATTGACTCGGGTGTGAATACTTATGTAAATTAGATATTTCTGTATTTCTGTATATATATATATTTTTTTTTATGTCTAAAAACACATTTTCACTTAGTAATTATGGGATATTGTGTGTACAGTAGATGGGTGAAGGGGAAAAAAACATTTGTGAAGGGATATAACACTTTTTGAAGGCACTGTATATTAGAGACAAGATGGCCTCTATACCTTATTTATTGCATCTGTCTTACACCATCCCTCAAAAGTAAGGGTGACGGCGGTAGTGGTCAGATCAAATCTATTTTTCCTTAGCTTTGGCCCTTTCTCAGACTGACAAACTGTCCTGTGAAGTTCTTTGGTGTGGTGTGGTCATGTGTGCCGTGAAGGTCGATGGCCAAGTGAACTCAGTGCCAGATAGACCAGGGTAAAACTCCTTGCTACTTGTTGCTAGTACCACTCCTGGGAGAAATTTTGTTTGAAATTAGCCCCCAGCTCTATTAACTATGCCTCAGCTTCAGAAAAATGTATCTCGGTAAAGCCGCCTTCAGTTTTAGTGCCCCCCCATTTTTGGAATAGTCTACAAAACTCATCTTGACTCTGGTGCCTCTAGGGCAGTTTAGGACTTTAATGTTGAATGAATTTAATGAGAATTGCAACTATTTATTTTTAATATAAACAATTGTATTTGGTGTTTGAAGCTGTAGTGTTTATTATGTAATTTTCAGTTTATTTTTATTGATCATTTTGAATTTGTTGTATCGTTTTCCTCAGGGCACCATTGTAATTGAGACCCTGGTCTCAATGGGTTCGCCTGAATAAATAAAAGTTAAATAAAAACAATTTACAAATCTATTCTAAGTGCATGTATTGATCGTATGTGCGTAAACTAAGCTTGGCAGTGTTGTTTTTATCTACACAGTAAGTACTGTAACAAAGCACTTCGAATTAGTTCTCTCCAAGGACAA
>NC_034177.2:23802351-23814785 GCF_002021735.2 Oncorhynchus kisutch
GTTAATTCTTTCCAATGTGTCAAGTTGTGTTGCTGTCCTGGGGCTCTGTGGGGTGTGTTTGTGAACAGAGCCCCAGGACCAGCTTGTTTAGGAGATTCTTCTCTAGATGAATCTCTCTCCAGGTGATGTCTTATTTATGGAAGGTTTAGAAATCGCTTCCTTTCATGTGGTTGTAGAATATAACTGCTCTTTTCAGGATTTTGATAATTAGTGGGTATCGTCCTTATTCTGCTCTGCATGCATTGTTGGGTGTTTTACATTGTACACGTAAGATGTTTTTGCAGAATTCTGCATGCAGAGTCTAAATTTGGTGTTTGTACCATTTTGTGAATTATACGTTGGTGAGCGGCCACAGACCTCACAACCATAAATGGCAATGGGTTCTATAACTGATTCAAGTATTTTTTATCTAGATCCTAATTGGGATGTCGAATTTTATGTTCCTTTTAATGGCATAGAGAGCCCTTCTTGCCTTGTCTCTCAGATCGTTCACAGCTTTGTGGAAGTTACCTGTGGTGCTGATGTTCAGGCCGAGGTATGTATGGCTTTTTGTGTGCTCTTGGGCAACGGTTGTCTAGATGGAAATTGAATTTGTGTTCCTGGCAACTGGATCTTTTTTTGGAACACCATTTCCTGTCAGGGCCCAAGTCTGACATAATCTGTGCAGAAGATCTAGGTGCTGTTGTAAATGTTTGTATGTGTGTTTTTCTGAGGGTGTCCTTGCATGTGTGTGTGATGACAGTGCATATGATTATGGGTGAGAGAACGAGGTTGTGTATTTAATGAAGACTGGAAATGTTGAGTCAGCCGGGGAGTGGGTTAATCCCTCTCTTCCGCAGAAAAGGGGGACCGAGCTAGAAAGAGACATGGAGAGTTTACAGTTGAGTCAGCTTGCTAAGTTCTCTGTACACAGGAAAGGCGGAGACCGAAGAGAGAAAGAACAAATGGATGTTGTGGAGAATATGGACAATGGTTGCTGGTGTGAATAAATGTAACCTACAGCAGAGAGAGCCACTGCTGCCATATTGATCTGTAGTCAGCACTGTTCCATTATCCCCTGCTTTCTGAGTAGACGCACGCACATACAGTACTCTGCTCCGCTCTACTGGTGACCTATGGCCACTTACTGTCCCATCAATGTCCCATTACACAGAGGCATTGATGAGCCTACTGGCTGCTGCTGCTGCTGCTGCACAGAGACAGAAAGAGACGTCACTGTTCTCTGTTTAATATTTTTAATGTAAAAATACATCTCACTGCATGCTAAGCATTTGTTTATGCATCACCGCCCATGACTGTTAAGGAGCGATAAGAGAGATGGGAAAGGAAAGGAGACAGGGAGGACAGGGTCAATGAGAGAGAGAGGGAGCGAAAGAGAGAGGGAGATAAGCCATCTTCTCCTGAAACAGAGCAATGGTGCTGATGAGAGAGCAAAACAAGAGCACAGCAGAGAACCTGCTGTGACTGACAGAGCAGCCAACCAATCATGTGCAGAGAGGCAGCACTGGCAGCGAATAGGCTTGAGTTCTGCACGCCCTCATGGTGGGGTTTATAAGGTGTCGGGGGAAGAGAGGGGGCACAGCACTGCAGCGCTCAGCCCCATAGCAGGACGAGGCTAGACGAGACAAGACAAGACGAGACAAAGCGACCACCAGCAGAATCCCCCAGCAGGCTCTGCTCTAAAGCCAGGACCTAGTCCCACTACAGGAGAGGACTGGCTCTGTCTGTTTGTCTGTCTGTCTGTCTCGTCTCCACTGGCTGCTCCTCCTCCTCCTCCTCGTGCCATTCTTCCACCTCTTTCTCCTCCACCACTGAGCACGCTTACTGAGGCACCATGCCTGAATGCTGGGACGGGGTGAGTGACAGTATAATGTATCTACAGGTTTATACTGAGTGACTGCTTGAGTGTGTTCAATGTTTCTGCCGGTGCGTGGATGACTCGGCATATTTTGGTTGATAGAGTGAGGATATTTTGATGACGGGGAAGTGAATCCACTACCATAGTAGGTCTTCATGAATAAACACCTTTGTTCATGGATATGTATGTCATGCACATACACACCCACCTCTTACCTTATTCATGTTCTCATATCATGTTTTTACCTTATCAAAATAACTAGCTACATCTATGATGTACCCTGCTGTTGTAATACTCTGGAATAAATAACTAGCTACATCTATGATGTACCCTGCTGTTGTAATACTCTGGAATAAATAACTAGCTACATCTATGATGTACCCTGCTGTTGTACTACTCTGGAATAATTGTGCATTGGATAAGATCATCTGTAAAAGATTCATGTTGAAATATTAGTTCTCTAGTTGTGCTTATATTGAATGTTTTATTACCTAATTGAATGTACGGGGTAATCATGCATACTGCAATGGTTGTTGTACTGTTCCTCTAATGATCAGTCATGTAATGTATGAGTCTTCGTGGAGACAAGCTGACACACTAATGCTGCGACAAGCAATAATGCATTCTGCCACACATGCATGTCTAAACAGGGAAATAGACCTGAGAGTGAGTGTGTATCTGAGATGCCTGTGAGTCTTGTGAGTTGCCTAATTATTCTGTACTAGGACAAAAGTCTCTCTGACCTTGGGAGCCAGAAGGAAGGGAGTGAGAGAGGAAGATGAGAGGGAGGGACTGAGAGAAGAAGTGAGCGAGAGAGGAAGATGAGTGAGAGAGAAAGGGAGCACGGAAGGGACTGAGAGAGGAAGGGATGGAGGGAGTGTTTGCAGTATGTGATACAGGCGCTGTTTTTACCTGCAGTCTATTGTTCCCCACCGAGGTGGTCTTGTCTATGATATTTCAGACAGGCAGCCATACAGAAAATACCAAATCATCATCTATCAACCCCTATTATACTGCAGTCGTGTATCACATAATCTTTAGCGCCCGATATGACCTTGTTGACCTACATTGTATCTGTCAATCGTTCACGTAAGCAATTCATGTTCAACAAAGACAAAAGAGACAACAGATATTACAGGTGATTAACTGTACCGCAGAACCTGCAAATGTATAGCTTCACTGCAGAATACTGTCAGATATATTGGGTGCCAGAATGTTGCGTGGTTAGGGTGCACTTTCCATGACAGACTATGTCTGCATCCTTAATGGCACCCTATTCCTTATTTAGTGCACTACTTCTGACCAGGGCCCATAGAGCTCTTGTCAAAGGTATATAGGGAATAGGATGCCATTTTGGACGTTTCACTACACTGCCCTCAAGAAATCAAGAAATGTCAGAACAAATGCAGTTAACACCCTGAATAACACTGTATCAGTCATCCACACACAGTCTATGAGTATATACACCGAAAATATATACTAAGAATGATATGTACAGCAGTAGATATATTCACTATGTCAAGAATCCAGTGTATAAATACACGGTGTGTACAAACAGTGGAACAAAAATGCAATGTACAGACATATTAGAATGAGCTATGTGGAGAATCCAGTGTATAAATCCAGTGTGAAAAACAGTAGAAAAGAAACAGGAAGTGTCCAGTGTTTAATGTCTCTCTATACATGGGACAGGAGCGTTGGCTGTGTGAGTATGCTGGTACAGTATGCGTGTGTGTTTGTGAGTATGGGCATATGGGTGTGTGCCTGTATATGTGAGTACAGGAGTCTGTGTGTGTATGAGGCATGTGCGTGTGTGAGCTTGTGTGTGTGTTTTGTGTGAGTGACTGTGTAGGAGTATGCTGCACAGAATGTTTCCTCCCCCTCACCAGAGCAGAATATTATACACATAGTGTGGACCAGACATGTCTTTGCAGTACTCTATATACACCGTGTTGTCAGTCATCTCTATCAGCATTCCCATGTGAATCCATAAAGCTTTTATGTTGATCAGAGGCAGACAGTTGAGTATGCAGCCTATTATATCAGTCATAGTTATTGGGTGATAGTAACTCTCTATGCTCATCAGTGAACCCAAGAGTGTCTGTCTGAAGGTACAGTATGTCTCTGTGAGTGTAAATCTATACATTCCCATTAGAAATAAGCATTTGTATGTTTCAGGAACATGACATTGAGACTCCTTATGGGATGCTTCATGTGGTGATCCGTGGTGCACCCAAAGGAAACAAGCCTGCCATCCTCACCTACCACGATGTTGGGCTTAACCGTGAGTACACATTGGGCCTCTATCTGTGTGTGTGTGTGTGTGTGTGTGTGTGTGTGTGTGTGTGTGTGTGTGTGTGTGTGTGTGTGTGTGTGTGTGTGTGTGTGTGTGTGTGTGTGTGTGTGTGTGTGTGTGTGTGTGCGTGCATGCGTGTGCGTGTGTGTCTGTGTTTTGTGGGTGTGCTCCATGTTGGGCTTAACCGTGAGTACACATTGTCCCTCTACCTGTGTGTGTGTGTGTGTGTGTGTGTGTGTGTGTGTGTGTGTGTGTGTGTGTGTGTGTGTGTGTGTGTGTGTGTGTGTGTGTGTGTGTGTGTGTGTGTGTGTGTGTGTGTGTGTGTGTGTGTGTGTATGTGTGTGCCTGCATGTTTTGTGGGTGTGCTCCATGTGTGCGTGATCATGTCTGTGTTGCACCATCATCAGTCATGCGACAGTGACCTGCAGCTGGTTCCAGGAAGCTTCACTCCACACTTCCTCAGAGTGTTGTTCATGGTGTGACCTGGCAGAGATATCTGTGGAGCTGTCAGCCTGTTATCTGAGGTGATAATGGGACTCCATTCTGGGAGCTATATTATTCCCTGACAGCCATCCAGCCAGCCCACTGCAGAGTGCAGACAGACAGTATGAATCTCTATCTACCATTAAGGGTCTATTAGTGTACTGTACCAAACGAGTATGCGTACGCACAGCAGTGTTCTAGAATATTGGACCATTGGCATTCTTGCTTTTCAAAGTGAAAAGCTCAAGCAATTTCTCCAACAATCAACACATTGAAATGAATAGAGGACGTGTACCAGAGACGCGTTGGTTTGGAATGGTAGGGAGGTGGATGTTCGTGCTGTATGTCTCCCGCAGATGGTGGTCTCAGAGCGTGTAGCTACAGTATGTTGCAATCAGACGCCAGACACTTTACCCAGAATGTCTGTTACTACCTCCCCACAGAGCCTGCTTGTTTGCTCCTCTAATTGGTGGATGGGGACGACTTTTCAATATTGCTGCAGTTTGAAGGATGTCGTGTCAGGGGTCAGAATGACTCATAGATACTAAACACAATATTTCTTCTACATTACAACAAAATGACATTACCAGTTAACTGCAATTTGAAATACGTTCCCACAAAAGATCCAGTGTGTCTATTGAAATTGCCAACACAACCTGCATTCCACAAGATAACACTGTCTGTCAGAGTGGTCCATAATTCAATAAAGGATTGGATAATTAAATGATGATGGAGAGAGAAAAAGAGAAAGAGCAACAGAAAGGGAGGGAGAAATGTAGGTCAGAAAAACATCCCTATCATACAGTGTTAAAGCGAGGGGAGGGAGGGCAGGAAGGCAGGCAGGGTGGGGTTGTTGTTGGGGGATAATCAGCATTGCGGCGCTGTAGATCAGCTGCTCTACTGCCTGCCTCCTTCCCTCTGCAGCTGGGGGTATTAGTATGCACTGCCAGGAACCACAACGCTGCAGCCTGACTCAGTCTACACAGACACAGGAGGGGGGGGGGGGGGGGGGGGGGGACAGAGGAGAGAAGGAGACAGAATGGAGGAGACACTGGCCTATATATGGCTCTGTTGCTCCTGTACTGTGTCCTTCTGCTGTGTTGGGGAGGAGATGGGTCAAGTTTCCACAGGGAGACAATACGCCTGTGGAAGATGAAGACTAATGGTCTTCTATTGCTGACTGTGTGTGGGCGAATCAGAATTACCTCGCTGCCATTGCTGCCAGATAAATTCAATAGCACAGAACACATAAGCTTTTTAATTTCTGTCCGGTTATTGGTTAATTAGCCTGTGTAATGATGTTTGTTGGTTTTTGATGAGATGGCATTAATGTCTCAGTGTTTTTATCACCTTCTTAGCTCCATGGAGTAGAACAGTGCTGTTTTTGACTGACTCACCACAAACAGAAGACAAGAAGGACATCAGCGGTGGTGGGAGGGGGGAAACAGAGTTGTTGGTATCAGAGTTGTTGATATACGAGTTGTTGATGTCAGAGTTGTTGATGTCAGGGTTGTTGATGTCAAAGTTGTTGATATAAGAGTTGTTGATGTCAGAGTTGTTGAAATCAGAGTTGTTGATATCAGAGGTGTTGATATAAGAGTTGTTGAAATCAGAGTTATTGATATAAGAGTTGTTGATATCAGAGTTGTTGATATAAGAGTTGTTGATATCAGAGTTGTTGATATAAGAGTTGTTGATATCAGAGTTGTTGATATAAGAGTTGTTGATATAAGAGTTGTTGAAATCAGAGTTGTTGATATAAGAGTTGTTGATATCAGAGTTGTTGATATAAGAGTTGTTGATATCAGAGTTGTTGATACGGTTGCAGATTTTAAGAGGTACTATATAAATGTTAAATGTCTCAGTTTAAGTGCAGTATATCAAAATAGATTGGTTTATATTTACTCTGACTTACTGGAAGACGTCTCAAGCATCCAGATGATGATGATGGAATGAGTCCCAGTGAAACCTGATTGCCCATTCTTTCATACCTGTCACATCTATTCTCCCTGTCAATGGCACAGATGGCCACCTTCAAGGTTCTCTCTCTTTAGTGCATATTTCATGTGTTTCGCCTCTCTGTCACTCCCTCTGTCTCTGCCCTCCACAGACAAGCTGTGCTTCAACAGCTTCTTCCACAATGAGGACATGCAGGAGATCACCAAGCACTTTGTGGTGTGTCATGTGGATGCTCCTGGACAGCAGATTGGAGCCTCTCAGATGCCACAGGGGTAATATATAGTACCTCCACATTCACACACGTTAGACACACAGGCACACACAAGTATGCATGTTTCCTTACACCTCCATTGTTGTATTGTATTGACTGGAATATGCATATGGACAAAAATTTCTACAGTGATGTCTCTCTCTGCCATGTCACTGTTTAACTAAAGGTCTTCACCTCACCTCTCCACAGGTACCAGTACCCCACCATGGACCAGCTGGCAGGCATGCTGCCCAGCGTAGTGCAGCACTTTGGGTGAGTGGGCCTCCCCTTCCTTTCTCTCCTAGTAAACAGTACATTCATCATCCATACACTTGGAAAAAAGGGTTCCAAAATGGTTATTATGCTGTCCCCATAGGAGAACCCTTTTTGGTTCCATGTAGAACCCTCTGTGTAAAGGGTTCTACATGGAACTCAAAAGGGTTCTACCTGGAACCAAAAGGGTTCCACCTGGAACCAGAAAGTGTTATTCAGAGGGTTCTCCTATGGGGACAGCAGAATAACCCTTTTAAGTTCTAGATTGCACCTTTTTTTCTGAGTGTGTAGTTGAACTTTGAATGAATTAATACAACTGATAAACCTTTAAAGTAATTCAAACCATTCTAATTTTCCAGATTCAAGAGCATCTTGGGCATTGGAGTTGGAGCAGGCGCCTACATCCTGGCCAAATTTGCTGTAAGTTATTCCCTGTGGTTGTTCTTTGCTTGTCCATATATTTCATATTTGTGTTGCCTGAGGATCCCAGGTGTATCTAACATAACAGACCCCTGCTCTGCTCTGTCCTTAGCTGATCTTCCCTGACCTGGTGGAGGGCCTGGTGCTGCTCAACATCGACCCCAACGGGAAGGGCTGGATCGACTGGGCCACTGGCAAGGTAGCAGACACTGCACCTCTGTGGAAAACACGTAAACATAGTTACCTTTAAAACAGCCATTTTATCCCAACTATCAAAATGGCTGCTCTTGTTGCAATGGGTGCAAGGAAATAATATCTCTCTGTCATCCTCCCTCCCCTCTCTCTCTTTCTCTGTCTCCCCCCCCCCCCCCCCCCCCTCTCTCTCTCTCTCTCTCTCTCCCTCTCTCCAGCTGTCTGGTTTCACCAGTGCTCTTCCAGACACTGTGCTGCCCCACCTCTTTAGCCAGGTGAGCTCTCAGTCCAGATAAATCATTACCCACCTACAACAGTTTGTGGCAACACATGGTACTGCATACAACAACAACACTAGCCTACGGGGTTTTTATGCTCATAAACCTTTCAGAGACACCAGTCTCTCAGTCTACCTGTGTTAATAGTTGATGGTTGCACAGGAGGAGCTGATGAACAACACAGAGCTGGTCCAGAGTTACCGTCAACAGATCAACAACACTGTCAACCAGGTCAACCTGCAGCTCTTCTGGAACATGTACAACAGGTAACACACACACACAAACACAAACTTCAGACTGTGTGTGTGTGTGTGTGTGTGTGGCAGATGGGAAGAGTTCTATATTCTGTGAGAGAATGTAAGCAGTGTGTCCCACAGTTTTCTTCTCCTTCTCAGCCGTAGGGATCTGGAGATGAACCGCACCGGGACCATCATCAATGCCAAGACCCTGAAGTGAGTCTCTCTACTACACTAGACAATTCTCCATGGTCCTTCATGTCATTGGCGAATAGTGTTTAAGTACCCTTATCATTCATAACAGGTTACTTGGGATTTGCCATGTTTACTGTTGTTTACACGTGTTTGTGTTGTTTGCTGATCTGTGCTCTGTGTTTCTAGGTGCCCCCGTCATGCTGGTTGTTGGTGACAACGCTCCAGCTGAGGAGGGAGTGGTGAGTCCTCTTCCTTCTATACCTTATCTCCATTTCTATCTCTTCCTTCTCTACCACCTACTTCCTCCCCTCTCTGTCTCATCTCCCTCACTCCCTGTCTCATCTCCCTCACTCCCTGTCTCACCTCCCTCACTCCCTGTCCCACCTCCCTCACTACCTGTCTCATCTCCCTCACTCCCTATCTCACCTCCCTCACTCCCTGTCTCACCTCCCTCACTCCCTGTCTCACCTCCCTCACTCCCTGTCTCACCTCCCTCACTCCCTGTCTCACCTCCCTCACTCCCTCTCTCATCTCCCTCACTCCCTGTCTCACCTCCCTCACTCCCTGTCTCATCTCCCTCACTCCCTCTCTCATCTCCCTCACTCCCTGTCCCACCTCCCTCACTCCCTGTCTCACCTCCCTCACTTCCTCTCTCATCTCCCTCACTCCCTGTCTCATCTCCCTCACTCCCTATCCCAACCTCCCTCACTCCCTGTCTCACCTCCCTCACTACCTGTCTCATCTCCCTCACTCCCTGTCTCATCTCCCTCACTCCCTCTCTCATCTCCCTCACTCCCTGTCTCACCTCCCTCACTCCCTGTCTCATCTCCCTCACTCCCTGTCTCACCTCCCTCACTACCTGTCTCATCTCCCTCACTCCCTCTCTCATCTCCCTCACTCCCTCTCTCATCTCCCTCACTCCCTGTCTCACCTCCCTCACTCCCTGTCTCATCTCCCTCACTCCCTCTCTCACCTCCCTCCCCGCCTACCTGCCCTCCTGCACCCTCCCCTGCTGTTTATGATATCCCACCCTGCCTGCCCCCCCTTAATCCCCTCCCTCTATGTGGCTCTGTGCTGCACTTGGCATGCTGAGAGGTAAATGTTTGCCCTCACTGAGAGAAACAGAAGTAGGTCAGTAAATTGAGGAAAGATGTAGTGATGGGAGGAGGGGATGGGAAGGGGAGAGGAGAGGAGTAGAATGAGAGGTTATACAACCTAGTTAGTTGGGGAGGGAGGGCGGAAGGTCGGGAGGGTGGGATACCAAAAACAGAAGGAGGAGGTGGGGGGAGGGAAGGGGAGGGAGGGAGAGGGAAGGGGAGGGAGGGAGAGGGAGAGAGAGATATGAAGACAGAGATATGACAGATGGAGGTCACTTTAATATTTCATGCTATTTGGTGTGAAGCACCCTGCTGCTTATTTCATCTGGAGAGGGAGAGAGAGAGAGTGAGAGAGAGGGAGAGAGAGTGAGAGAGAGAGACACAGAGAGAGAGAAACAGAGAGAGAGAAACAGAGAGAGAGAGCGACACAGAGAGAGCGTCACTTTAATATTTCATGCTATTTGATGTGAAGAACCCTGCTGCTCATTTCATCTTGAGTGAGAGAGAGGGAGAGGAGAGGGAGAGGGAGAGGGAGAAAGAGGATAGAGAGTCAGGGACCTGTTTTGACCTGTTTTGAAAGCCATCTCTCCATTTCTTTGTTATTGTTCTGAGAGATGGGTGTGTGCCAGCGCACATCTGTACACACCCCTGGCTGTGACTTCGTAGCCTCAACTGTGTGTTGGAATGACTCATCACTGCAGCAGACTGCATTATCTGGGTCATCCCTCCCTCCCTCCAAGCGTCTCTTCCATTCACAACATCTACATCCCTGACATCTTATTGATTTCAAGTTTTTTTTTTTATCTGAGAACATTAATATCCAAGCAACTTGGCCCTCGTCGTTTAATATGTTGTTGTTTTTCTCAAGGTCGAATGCAATTCCAAACTTGACCCAACCAACACCACCTTCTTAAAGGTATGAGTGCAAAGTAATGTTGAAGATTATTCATCTTTATTGGATTGTCTTTATTTATTCAAATCATTCATGAATTAGTTAATTAATTGGATTTTACATGCTGTAGTTTGTTAAACCATTTGAAATAAAGATTTAGCATATGACTAACTATTGTTCTGTTCCTGTTCTCACCTTCAGATGGCTGACTCTGGTGGACTCCCTCAGCTCACACAGGTCAGAACACTGCCTTCAGATGGCTCTTCGCATCTTCTCATTTAACATTCAAATACTTCTTCCTCTCTGCCCCACCTCCATTTCCCCTTTACTTCCTCTAGTTTCTCTTCTGACACAACTCTCAGATGACCCCTAACTTCCTCTTTAAAATGCCCCTCAACCTCTACATGGTGCCTCCCTATAACCCTCTACCGACGCTCAATTTCCTTTTTTAAAAACCTTCTGCCACCATGAGAGGGTTGTCTCTGTAGGACTCACCACAGCACTCCTCAGAGGTCATTGACCTCATCTGGGGTCAAGGTTTCACAGAGTCTAAGGAGGTCAAGTTTCTTACAGTATTCTCCTTGTTGTTTTATAGCCTGGAAAACTGTCCGAAGCATTCAAGTACTTCCTCCAGGGGATGGGCTACAGTAAGTATCTAGAACCAGATTCAAATCATTTGTCACATATGAGTGAGTGTATGAGACTGTGTGTGTGGGTTTGTGGTCTCTCAGAAACTAGGCATCACTACCTTGATTGAGTTTATCTCTCCATACTGTACCTTAGAAATACACTGTTCTTCCCCCTTGTGTGCGTTGTTCTGAATGTGAGATCGTGTTCTGACTTTGTTGTGAATATGTTGTGAATACAGTATGTTGTTTGGTTTGGTGTGATGTCTATTGCAGGGACCTGTTGTGTTAATCTTGCCCTCTGTTTTCCTGACTTCTCTCAGTTGCGTATGTGAAGGATCGGAGGTTGAGTGGTGGGCCAGGTACTTCCTGTTTGCTGTTCACCTCTGACCTCTGACCTCCTCTCTTTTCCCCCTACATGTGCAGTGATGATGCTCTGATCACATCTCTGCCTTTTGACTTATTATAAAAATGTTCTTTGTTTTAGCGCTTGATTTCTGGTCTTTGGCAATCTTAAAGATTTTATTACATTTTGTATTTATTTTCTAAATGCGTTTTTCCTCAGCCTAAGGAAAAATATGCTATTGCTACTTTTTTCGCATCCCTGCCATTGCATTCCCTATCTTGCTCTTTGCATGGCATACAGATATTTATGATCCAGTGTTGAACACTCATTGGCACATTGTAGTGTCCAAGTGAAGCAACTTTTTTTGAAATATTAGCATGGAAACGACTAGGATAGAACTTGTCATATTTTAAATGGAGAATTATAGCCAATAGGCATGTTTTGAAGTACCTGCCTTTACTGCAGCTAAATGGATGAGCATGTGCACTGGGATTATGTGCCTCAATGGAAAACATACCTTCAGACAGAGCTCCCAACGTGTTAGAACTGCTACTTCCCAAGTTTAAGACTTTTGGTAATTGTTACGCAAGGTTCATGTTTTCCATGCAATAAAATGAACATAGCTCTACTCTAAGACAATTGCAAAATCTTCACAGATAAGTTCAGGAGCAGGATAACGCTTGCAGGAGGGGGAGCTGACGGAGATCAACTCCTCTGCAGCGTTCAGACTTTCCTCACAGTCCCATTGCATGGTCCTGCTGTACTGTAGCAGGGGGAATGTGTCTGCATGCAGAGTTGCAGGCACATGTTGATGGCTTTACAGAAACTCTCAAGCATCCATAGCTAGCGGCTTGGGTGTTACTTTTCAGTTTACACATTGGCATGTTGTCCCATTTCTCCCAGTAGTAAGCTCATATTGACTTAGCTTTGCCATTGTTTAAATGCAAATATTGTCTTCCCCTCTTTTGTTCTTTCTTTCCTTCTCTCCCCTCCCCCCCATCCTCCACCCCCCCCCCCCCCCGCTCTCGTCTCT